>NC_092119.1:4087388-4114888 GCF_045679555.1 Salvelinus alpinus
CTAAGGAGTGGCTCCGTAAGAAGTATCTCAAGGTCCTGGAGTGGCCTAGCCAGTCTCCAGACCTGAACCCAATAGAAAATCTTTGGAGGGAGCTGAAAGTCCGTATTGCCCAGCGACAGCCCCGAAACCTGAAGGATCTGGAGAAGGTCTGTATGAAGGAGTGGGCCAAAATCCCTGCTGCAGTGTGTGCAAACCTGGTCAAGAACTACAGGAAACGTATGATCTCTGTAATTGCAAACAAAGGATTCTGTACCAAATATTAAGTTCTGCTTTTCTGATGTATCAAATACTTATGTCATGCAATAAAATGTGAATTAATTACTTAAAAATCATACAATGTGATTTTCGGGATTTTTGTTTTAGATTCCGTCTCTCACAGTTGAAGTGTACCTATGATAAAAATTACAGACCTCTACATGCTTTGTAAGTAGGAAAATCGGCAAAATCGGCAGTGTATCAAATACTTGTTCTCCCCACTGTATGTACACACACACACACACACTCAACACTTACAAACACATAAACGCACACACACACAGAGCAAGGATGTGATGGAAGTCTTCTCTAATTTGATATAATTAACATGAATCCCAACTGTCTCTACAATTACCTCTCTCTTAACAGAACCTGATAATTACCATGACGATAATTGAAAACTGGGTAAATGTTTCAGTGTCTCAGTCCTTCAGGAACCGCCCACCCCCCCACCTCACCCTCACCCCCCCCCCCCCCCCACACACCACCTCTCCTAGTTAAACACTGTCCCCCCCACCTCACCCTCCCTCCTCCTCCCCACACCATCTCTCCTAGTTAAACACTGTCCCCCCCACCTCACCCTCCATCCCCCTCCCCACACCACCTCTCCCCCCACCTCACCATTCATCCCCCTCCCCACACCACCTCTCCCCCCACCTCACCCTCCCCCCTCCCCACACCACCTCTCCCCCCCCACCTCACCCTCCCCCTCCCCTCCCCACACCACCTCTCCCCCCACCTCACCCTCCCCCCTCCCCACACCACCTCTCCCCCCACCTCGCCTGAGGTAGAGTACCTTAAGATAAGCTGTCGACCACACTATCTACCAAGAGAGTTCTCATCTGTATTATTCGTAGCCGTCTATTTAACACCACAAAGCGATGCTGGCACTAAGACCGCTCTCAACCAACTGTATAGCAAGCAAACAAGAACATGCTCATCCAGAAGCGGCGCTCCTACTGGCCGGGGACTTTAGGGGGTGCTGTTAGCACTTTTATTTTTTTGACATTGCCAAATTAAACTGCCTAGTAGTCAATTCTTGCTCGTACAATATTCATATTATTGTTATTATTGGATAGAAAACACTCTCTAGTTTCTATAACCGTTGGAATTATGTCTCTGAGTGGAACAGAACTCTATCTACAGCACTTTTCCTGACAGGGAGTGAGATTTCAGAAATCTTGGCCTCTGGTCCCAGGTCAGTTTTAATGTCCCTGTGAATGCTATGAGGATACAAACACTGCCTACACCTTCCTCTAGATGTCAGTAAGGGGTGACAATTTGAATGGAGTCGATTGCGCAATCAGGGCCTGTATAAAACACCAAAGGCCGGAAGTAGCTTTCCTTTGGACCCTGCGCTCGACGCAAGAAGGACGTCGGACTGGCCTCTTTCCAAGCCTTGGTTTAGCCAGTAATATATCGCCGGTCATGTTTTTACTTGTTATAGGTGTTAAAAACATCATAAGGTAGTTAATTTAAACCGTTTAATAGCAATTTATATCCGTTTAGTGCGATTTTGAGGCATTTATTTGTGACACCCTTCCATGAGCTGGGCACCTTTCCTGTACATACCGAACGTTATTGGCCATTTCGACGGGACAAGAGGACATCTTTCGACCAAAAGACGATTAGACCGGAGAAAGGATACATTGCCCAAGATTCTGATGGAAGAACAGCTCACAGTAAGAACTATTTAGGATGATAAATCGCTGTTCTGTTGAAAAATTTTAAACGCATATATCGCCATTTTGTTTTGTGTAGCTTCGCTTGGCGGACCCGGTATTGCACAGTAAGGATAATTTTAGAAATGTAAGTCAGCGATTGCATTAAGAACTAATTTGTCTTTCGATTCCTGTCAACCCTGTATTTTTTAGTCAAGTTTATGATTAGTTATCGATTAGACTAGATCACTCTCAAAGACGGCGCCCGACATTTTCAGGCCAGTTTTGCTACTATTCTCATTGTATAACCACGTTTTTTTGTGGCTAAATATGCACATTTTCGAACAAACTCTATATGTATGTTGTAATATGATGTTACAGGAGTGTCATCGGAAGAATTCTGAGAAGGTTAGTGAAAAAATTAATATATTTTGGTGATCATAACGTTATCGCTCCCGTTGCCTTGAATTCATGCTGGGGTAACGTTTGCACATGTGGTATGCTAATATAACGATTTATTGTGTTTTCGCTGTAAAACGCTTAGAAAATCTGAAATATTGTCTGAATTCACAAGATCTGTGTCTTTCCATTGCTATGCTTTGTCTATTTTTATGAAATGTTTTATGATGAGTAAATTGGTAATACACGTTGCTCTCTGTATTTATTCTAGTCGAGTTGTGATGGTGGGTGCAATTGTAAACTATGATTTCTACCTGAAATATGCACATTTTTCTAACAAAAACTATCCTATACAATAAATATGTTATCAGACTGTCATCTGATGAGGTTTTTTCTTGGTTAGTGGCTATCAATATCTTTATTTGGCCGAATTGGTGATAGCTACTGGTGGAGAGAAAAAATGGTGGACAAAGAAAAATGGTGTCTTTTGCTAACGTGGTTAGCTAATAGATTTACATATTGTGTCTTCCCTGTAAAACATTTTAAAAATCAGAAATGATTGCTGGATTCACAAGAAGTGGATCTTTCATCTGGTATCTTGGACTTGTGATTGAATGATATTTAGATGCTACTATTTACTTGTGACGCTATGCTAGCTATGCTATTCAGCTTTTTTACTGGTGGGGGGTGGGGGGTGCTCCCGGATCCGGGTTTCTGAGGCGGTAGAAGTTAATGAAGGCAAACTTAAATCAGTTTTACCAAATTTTTACCAGCATGTCACGTGCAAATCCTAGACCACCTTTACTCCACACACAGAGATGCATACAAAGCTCTCCCTCGCCCTCCATTTGACAAATATGACCAACATTCTATCCTCCTGATTCCTGCTTACAAGCAAAAACTAAAGCAGGAAGTACCAGTGACTTGCTCAATACGGAAGTGGTCAGATGACACAGATGCTACACGACAGGACTGTTTTGCCAGTTTAGCATAAACTGGAATATGTTCCGGGATTCATTCAATGGCATTGAGGAATACACCTCAATCATCGGCTTCATCAATAAGTGCATTGATGACGTCATCCCCACAGTGACTGTATGTACGTACATATCCCAATCAGAAGCCATGGATTACAGGCAACATCCGCATCGAGCTCAAGGCTAGCGATGCCTCTTTCAAGAAGCTTATGAGAATTCCCGCTACGCCCTCAGACGAACCATCAAACAGGCAAAGCATCAATAATGGATTAAGATTGAATCCTACAACACCGGCTCTGATGCTCGTCGGATGTGGCAGGGCTCGAAAACTATTTTGAAACCCAGACGCGAGCTGCCCAGTGATGCGACCAGACGAGCTAAATGCCTTTATGCTTGCTCCGAGGCAAGCATAAATCACTGAAGCATGCATGAACAGCTGTTCTGGCTGACTGTGTGATAACGCTCTTGTTAGCCGATGTGGGCAAGACCTTTAAACAGGTCAACATTCACAAAGCCGCTGGGCCAGACGGATTACCAGGACGTGTTCTCAAAGCATGCGCGGACCAACTGTCAAGTGTCTTCACTGACATTTTCAACCTCTCCCTGACCGAGTCTTTAATACCTACATGTTTCAAGCAGACCACCATAGTCCCTGTGCCCGAGGAAGCAAAGGTAACCTGCCTAAATGATTACCGCCCTGTGGCACTCACGTCGGTAGCCATGAAATGTTTTGAAAGGCTCGTCATGGCTCACATCGACAGCATCCTCCCGGACACCCTAGACCCACTCAAATTCGCATACTGCACCAACAGATCCACAAATGATGCAATCTCAAATGCACTCCACAACGCCCTTTCTCACCTGGACAAAAATAACATCTATGTGAGATTACTGTTCATTGACTAAAGCTCAGAGTTCAACACCATAGTGCCCGCGAAGCTCATCACTAAGCTAAGGACTCTGGGACTAAACAGCTACCTCTGCAACTGGATCCTGGACTTCCTGACGGGCCGTCCCCCAGGTGGTAAGAGTAGGCTACAAAACGTCTGCCATACTGATCCTTAACGCTGGGGCCCCTCAGGGGTGTGTACTTAGTCCCCTCCTGTATTCTCTGTTCACCCACGACTGCTTGGCCAAACACAACTCCAACACCATCATTAGGTTTGCTGATGACACAACAGTGGTAGCCCTGATCACCGACAACGATGAGACGGCCTATAGGGAGGAGGTCAGAGACCTGGCAGTGTGGTGCCAGGACAACAACCTCTCCCTCAATGTGAACAAGACAAAGGAGCTGATTGTGGACAGGAAACAGGCCCCCATTAACATCGATTAATAGTGGAGTGTAGTGTAGTGTACTCTCAACAGTAGTGGAGTGGGTCGAGAACTTAAAGTTCTTTGGTGTCCACATCACCAACAAACTATCATGGTCCAAACATACCAAGACAGTCATGTAGAGGGCACAACAAAACCTTTTCCCCCTCAGGAGACTTTGGCATGGGCCCCCAGATCCTCAAAATGTTCTACAGCTGCACCATCGAGAGCATCCTGACCGGTTGCATTACCGCCTGGTATGGCAACTGCACGGCATCTGACCGTAAGGCGCTACAGAGGGTAGTGTGAACGGCCCAGTACATCACTGGGGCCAAGCTTCCTGCCATACAGGACCTATATAATAGGGGGTGTCAGAGGAAAGCCCATAAAATTGTCAGAGACTCCAGTCACCCAAGATATAGATTGCCTGCTCTACTACCGCACGGCAAGAGGTACCGGAGAGCCAAGTCTAGGACCAAAAGGAGCCAGTCAGGGAGTCGAATGAGGAGCTCGACGCAAGATTCCGGAGAGAGGTGCTGGCATTGAGAGCGCTGCAGAGCGGGCGTACTGAGGTGCATGTAATCAGGTGGCACCGGGCATGTAATCAGCCCCACACCCAGACCCTCCCCTATAGGTTCAGGTTTGCGCCCGGGAGTCCGCACCTTTGGGGAAGGGGGGGGGGGGGGTACTGTCACGCTCTGACCTTAGATATCTGTTTTTCTATATATTTTGGTTAGGTCAGGGTGTGACTAGGGTGGGTACTCTAGTTTTTGTATGTCTAGGGTTTTTGTATGTCTATGTTGGCATGATATGGTTCCCAATCAGAGACAGCTGTTTATCGTTGTCTCTGATTGGGGATCATATTTAGGTAGCCATTTTCCTCGTTTGTGTGGTGCGATCTTGTCTATGTATAGTTGCCTTAGTGCACATCAGTAGCTTCATGTTTCATTTGGTTGTTTGTTGTTTTGTTAGGTGAGTTTCAGTTGATTAAAATTATGTGGAACTCTACTCACGCTGCGCTTTGGTCTCATCATTATGACGAACGTGACAGACATAGACAATTCTGTGCTTCCAACTTTCTGGCAGCTCTTTCCTGTTTTAGCATGACAATGCCCCCGTGCACAAAGCGAGGTCCGTACAGAAATTGTTTCTCGAGATCAGTGTGGAAGAACTTGACTGGTCTGCACAGAGTCCTGACCGCAACCCCATCGAACACATCTGGGATGATTTGGAATGCCGACTGCGAGCCAAGGCTTAACCTCTCTTGGGTACGTGAGACGTTAGCGTCCCACCTCCTCAACAGCCAGTGAAACTGCTGGGCGCCAAATTCAAATACAGAAATACTCGTCATAAAAATTCAGAAAACAAAACATATTTTACATAGGTTTAAAGATTAACTTCTTGTGAATCCAATCACGTGTTAGATTTAAAAAATGCTTTACGACGAAAGCATACCTTACGATTATTTGAGAACATAGCCCAGCAGACAAATCATTACAAACAGTAACCAGCCAAGTACACAAGTCAGAAATAGAGATAAAATGAATCCCTTACCTTTGAGGATCTTCATATGGTTGCACTCAGTAGACATTAATTTACTCAATAAATGTTCCTTTTGTTCGATAAAGTCTCTTTATATCCAAAAACCTCAGTTTTGTTCGCGTGTTTTCTTCAGTAATCCACAGACTCAAACGCAGTCAAAACAGGCAGACAAAAAATCCAAATTGTATCCGTAAAGTTCAGAGAAACATGTCAAACGATGTTTATATTCAATCCTCAGGTTGTTTTTAACCTAAATAATCGATAATATTTTAACCGGACAATAACATCGTCAATATAAAAGGTAAACATGAAAGGCACTCTCTCGGTTGGGCGCATGAAAAAGCTTTGTGACATTTTAGGGTCCACTCATTCAGACTGCTCTTACTTCCTCATTTTTCATGATTTAAAGCCTGAAACAATTTCTAAAGACTGTTGACATCTAGTGGAAGGCATAGGAACTGCCAATTTGAGTCCTAAGTCAATGGATACTCTAATGGCATTGAATAGAAAACTACAAAACAAAAACAAAAACGACTTCCCGAATGGATTTCTCTCGGGTTTTCGCCTGCCAAATCAGTTCTGTTATACACAAAGACACTATTTTAACAGTTTTGGAAACTTTAGAGTGTTTTCTATCCACATCTACCAGTTATATGCATATCATATCTTCTGGGCCCGAGAAGCAGGCAGTTTAATTTCGGCATGCTTTTCATCCAAAATTTTGAATGCTGCCCCCTACCCTAGAGAAGTTAATCGCCAAACATAAGTGCCTGACCTCACTAATACTCTTGTGGCTGAATGCAAGTCCCTGCAGCAATGTTCCATCATCTAGTGGAAAGCCTTCCCAGAAGAGTGGAGGCTGTTATAGCAGCAAAGGGGGACCATCTCCATATTAATGCCCATGATTTTGGAATGAGATGTTGGACGAGCAGCTGTCCACATACTTCTGGTCATGTGGTGTAAGTTCTCCCATCCCTGCTACACAGGCCAGGTAGAGGAGAGTACAGTGAGGCTATATGAGGGCATATGCAATGCTTTTAGCTGTAATGGGTATATGAGGGTATTAGCTCTCTGTCTCTCCGTAAGCTCCCCCCCTCACAACACACATATGCACACATGACACACACACACACACACACACACACACACACACACACACACACACACACACACACACACACACACACACACACACACACACACACACACACACACACACACACACACACACACACACACACACACACACACACACACACACACACACACACACACGCACACACACACAAGCACACACACACTCACAAGGCTAATGTAAAGTGCAGAGGAAGGTAGAGTAGAGTGACAGTAGATGACGGTTTCAGCTGTAATGGAACTGAAGGACCTGAAATTGGACTTGATTGAGACACGGAACACATTTTACATTCTCTACATGGATACAATGTATGGTGGGGGGAGAGGGGAAGAGATGAGGGAGAGATGGGGAGAGGGACAGTAAATGGGGAGAGGGAAGAGATGAGAGAGAGAGGGGAAGGGGGGGAGGGGCAGGAAAGGGGAGAGGGAAGAGATGAGGGAGAGACGGAGGTGAAGGAGAGACAGGGGAGGAGGCAAGGGATGAGGGGGAGAGGGGAAGAGGGCAGTGAAGTAGAGAGAGGGGAGAGATGAGGGAGAGAGGGGAAGAGGGAGGAGAAGGAGAGAAAAGGGGAGAGGGGAGTGATGATGGAGAGAGAGGAAGAGGCGGAGAGGGGAGAGATGAGGGAGAGAGGGGACAGATGAGGGAGAGAGGGGAAGAGGGAGGAGAAGGAGAGAAAAGGGGAGTGATGATGGAGAGAGAGGAAGAGGGGGAGAGGGGAGTGATGATGGAGAGAGGGGAAGAGGGGAGAGATGATGGAGAGAGGGGAAGAGGGGAGAGATGATGGAGAGGGGAAGAGGGGAGAGATGATGGAGAGGGGAAGAGGGGAGAGATGATGGAGAGAGGGGGAGAGATGGGAAGAGGGGAGAGATGAGGGAGAGGGGAGAGTTGGGGAAGAGGGGAGAGAAGAGGGGAGAGATGATGAGAGAGGGGAGAGGGGAGAGATGAGGGAGAGGGGAGAGTTGGGGAAGAGGGGAGAGAAGAGGGGAGAGATGATGAGAGAGGGAAGAGGGGAGAGAAGAGGGGAGAGATGATGAGAGAGGGGAGAGGGGAGAGATGATGGAGCGATGGGAAGAAAGAGGAGAAAGAGAGAGAGGGGAGGAGAAAGGGGGAGATAATTGATATGAACTTGTTATAAACACCAGTGTCAACGTCAACAGTGAAGAGGCGACTCTGGGATGCTGGCCTTCTAGGCAGAGTTGCAAAGAAAAAGCCATATTTCAGACTGGCCAATAATAATAAAAGTTTGAGAAGGCCAATAGAACACAGACACTGGACAGAGGAACTCTGCCTAGAAGGCCAGCATCCCGGAGTCGACTCTTCCCTGTTGACGTTGAGACTGGTGTTTTGCGGGTACTATTTAATGAAGCTGCCAGTTGACGAGTTGTGAGGCGTCTGTTTCTCAAACTAGACTCTCTAATGTACTTGTCCTCTTTCTCAGTTGTTTCCCACTCCTCTTTCTATTCTGGTTAGAGACAGTTTGCGTTGTTCTCTGACGGGAGTAGTACACAGCGTTGTACAAGATCTACAGTTTCTTGACAATTTCTCTCATAGAATATACTTCATTTCTCAGAACAAGAATAGACTGACGAGTTTCAGAAGAAAGATCTTTGTTTCTGGCCATTTTGAGCCTGTAATTGAACCCACAAATGCTGATACTCCAGATACTCAACTAGTCTAAAGAAGGCCAGTTTTATTGCTTCTTTAATCAGAACAACAGTTTTCAGCTGTGCTAATATAATTGCAAAAGTGTTTTCTAATGGTCAATTAACTGGAGGGCGCGCAATTCAAATAAATAATCATAAATATTATTGATATTAAACATTTAGGTACATATAAGTGTCTTATATCAGCTGAAAGCTTAAATTATTGTTAATCTAACTGCACTGTCCGATTTACAGTAGCTATTACAGCGAAAACATGCCATGCAATTTTTTGAGGACGGCGTCCCACTTCAAAATATTTTTCCACCGGCACAGGTTTCATACATTCACATATAACGATTAAATATTCACTTACTTTTTTAAAATCTTGCTCTGATTTGTCATCCATAACATGTAGTGTCGTTTTGTTAGATCAAATCCTTCTTTATATCCCAAAAAGTCATTTTAGTTGGCGCCATCAATTTGAGTAATCCACTCGTTCAACTTGCAGAGAAAGGAATCCGAAAATCTACCGCTAAACTTTGTTTCAACAAGTCAAATATGTTTCTATTTACTCCTCAGAAACCCTAAAATGTAATCAAACTATAATATTTCTTTCGGAAAGAAGTATGTTAAAGGAAACCGATTTTAGCAGGTGCGTCCTGTCTTCATGGCGGGCATACACGATTTTCCAAGACTGTGTCCTTCTAATAAAACTGTTATTTCTTATTCGTTTTTGAAGTTACAAGCCTGAAACCTTGAACATAGACTGCTGACACCCTGTGGAAGCCATAGGAATTGCATCCAGGGAGCTAATTTTCAATATGACCTTCTCTTGCATTTCTAAGAGGATGGTCTCTCCCCAAAAAAATTCAGTTTGGTTATTCTTTGGATTTTCTCCTGCCATATTTATTGTGTTATATTCGCATACATTATCTTAACATTTCTACAAACTTCAAAGTGTTTTCTTTCCAACGGTACCAATTATATGCGTATCCTGGCTTCAGGGCCTGAGCTACAGGCAGTTTACTTTGGTTACGGCATTCAGGCAGGAATTGGAGAAAAAAGGGGCCTAGCCCTACGAAGGGACAAAAAATGAGTTTTTCTTTCAAAAACAAGGACATTTCTACGTGACACAATTAAAAATACAGATCAAACTGAATTTATCGAAAATGTCCCAACAGAATGAAACAAAACACGTTTTACATATTTAAAGAACTCTTTTAGATAAATAAATAGGCTACAATAATATCAATGATAAAACAAATAATTATACTTTATTTTTATTTTTATTACGCTTCATAAAATCGCAACCTAACTGAATAACGAGTTACACAGTAGCCTGCATTTGGCCATTTCTGTGATATAAAAAAATATATATTTTGCCATTGTCTTCAATCATGTAAAAGATGTAGCATTGCATGAAATGCATCTTCCCACGGCTCTGCACCAGTCCTGCAGACACGGAGCACCTTATGCACTTGCCTATGGTTAACTAGACCGTGTGCAAACCAAATGTACCTTTACAGACATGTATATGCTTAGCTGCAGTCAAAAGAGCTCATAAAAGTCTGTCAGAATACTTGGTAGAGAACTGTAATTACAGAAACTAGATACCCTCTGAATGTACACATAGTGGTGTATTTGTGTGTATTTTCAGAAACATAGTTATTCCTCAGGAAATGTTATACAAATACCAGAATTTATCCAATATCCTCCAATATTCTATTTTACCAGGGCCCATAGCCTAGTCCCCTAGTCTATTTTACCAGGGCCCATAGCCTAGTCCCCTAGTCTATTTTACCAGGGCCCATAGCCTAGTCCCCTAGTCTATTTTACCAGGGCCCATAGCCTAGTCCCCTATTCTATTTTACCAGGGCCCATAGCCTAGTCCCCTAGTCTATTTTACCAGGGCCCAAAGCCTAGTCCCCTAGTCTATTTTACCAGGGCCCATAGCCTAGTCCCCTAGTCTATTTTACCAGGGCCAATAGCCTAGTCCCCTAGTCTATTTTACCAGGGCCCATAGCCTAGTCCCCTATTCTATTTTACCAGGGCCCATAGCCTAGTCCCCTAGTCTATTTTACCAGGGCCCATAGCCTAGTCCCCTAGTCTATTTTACCAGGGCCAATAGCCTAGTCCCCTAGTCTATTTTACCAGGGCCCATAGCCTAGTCCCCTAGTCTATTTTACCAGGGCCCATAGCCTAGTCCCCTAGTCTATTTTACCAGGGCCCATAGCCTAGTCCCCTAGTCTATTTTACCAGGGCCCATAGCCTAGTCCCCTAGTCTATTTTACCAGGGCCCATAGCCTAGTCCCCTAGTCTATTTTACAGGGCCCATAGCCTAGTCCCCTAGTCTATTTTACCAGGGCCCATAGCCTAGTCCCCTAGTCTATTTTACCAGGGCCAATAGCCTAGTCCCCTAGTCTATTTTACCAGGGCCAATAGCCTAGTCCCCTAGTCTATTTTACCAGGGCCCATAGCCTAGTCCCCTAGTCTATTTTACCAGGGCCCATAGCCTAGTCCCCTAGTCTATTTTACCAGGGCCAATAGCCTAGTCCCCTAGTCTATTTTACCAGGGCCCATAGCCTAGTCCCCTAGTCTATTTTACCAGGGCCAATAGCCTAGTCCCCTAGTCTATTTTATTTTTGTTTATTGTGAAACTTGATATGGTATTTGGGTTGCTATAGCATTTGTTTTGAAGTCGCTCCCATTGTTTCACGAGCAGCGATGGTAATGCCGGCTGTGGGGTAGGTAAATAAAGAAAACTAAGCCATATTTTTCAGAATTGTCTGTCATTATCAATGGATTAATCACTTTTTTGTCAATAAAATGAAGTAAATTTACCACATAAATATGACCAAAATATGTATTTACTTCCATTTTTTTTTTTTTTTTACATTTAATTATACGACAATCAAATAATATAAAAAAATATATAAAAAACAGGACATTATTTAAGGGACATTTTAATATCGTTGTTTTACAGTATTTGCAAATTTACAGTAATTTTGCTGAAATAACAGTCTGTTTTTACCATTAAATATGTCTTATGATGTTTTGATAAGAGTTAAGTTTTGCTGGTCAGAATTATCCCGGTTGGTAATCCACGTACGCAAAATATGACGGCAGAAGGAGGGTTATTTTCTGTGTATAACAAGTATGAATCAGAGCATGTTGAATTCTATAGATGAGGAGAGGTTATTCCTCAGAATAAATTAATAGTAAGTGATTAAAGTGAAACTAGCTCGTAGGCTACTGCCCTGCGTTAAGGTACCACCCACTCACTTGGGAATGCCACAGTGTATGTGTGTGTGTGTGTGTGTGTGTGGGTCACAATGAGCTTATGTCTCAGTCACACTCACTCCAGATGACAGGCAGGCATTAAGCCGTCAGGGAAAGAGAATGAACGGCCTTACAAGAACATAAACAGTGATTTTCAGCCTCACTTCGGCAAGACACACACACACACACACACACACACACACACACACACACACACACACACACACACACACACACACACACACACACACACACACACACACACACACACACACACACACACACACACACACACACACACACACACACTTACATACGTCAGAGTTGAGCAGGTCACTTCTCCATCTTCTGAGCAGTAAGAGATGATGAGATAATTGGAGGATAGATCTTTCACTGCTAAATTACAGGATTGAGTTAAATAACAGGATAAGAAAGGTACACACACACACATACACACACACACACACATTAATGTAAGTTATCAGTTCTTGACAAAAGGAAATAAAGCAAGTGAAATTACACACAGCCATGCAATTACCCCTCGCTCCATACACGTTATCTTCAACTTCAACTGTGTGTGTGTGTGTGTGTGTGTGTGTGTGTGTGTGTGTGTGTGTGTGTGTGTGTGTGTGTGTGTGTGTGTGTGTGTGTGTGTGTGTGTGTGTGTGTGTGTGTGTGTGTGTGTGTGTGTGTGTGTGCGTGCGCGTGCGTGTGTGTGCGTGTGTGTGTGCAAAAAGACTGAATTATAAGAAACTATGTAGGTTTCCTGATCTCACAGAAACACCGTCTCTCCTCTGGCATTGAGTGACTGAATGAGTGGGTTTTAAAGACCACAATCAGTATTTTCCATTTTATTTTTTAAATCATCACTTTATGTAAAAAAATTATAAAAATCACTGTGTGTGTTTATTTTCTTAATATACAGTGCATTCGGAAAGTATTCAGACGCTTTAACTTTTTACACATTTTGTTACGTTACAGCCTTATTCTAAAATTGATTAAATTGTTTTTGTCCCTCATCAATCTACACACAATACTCCATAATGACAAAGCAAAAACAGGTCTGAGAGAGTCTTTAGCCTGGTTCCTCTCTAGGTTTCTTCCTAGGTTCTGGCCTTTCTAGGGAGTTTTTCCTAGCCACCGTGCTTCTACACCTGCATTGCTTGCTGTTTGGGGTTTTAGGCTGGGTTTCTGTACAGCACTTTGAGATATCAGCTGATGTAAAAAGGGCTATATAAATACATTTTATTTTATTTTATTTGAATTAGGTGCATTTTGGCAAACTCCAAGCGTGCTGTCGTGTGCCTTTTACTGAGGAGTGGCTTCCGTCTGCGCAGCCAGCTCTAGGAAGAGTCATGGTGGTTCCAAACTTCTCCCATTTAAGAGTGGAACTGTGTCCATGGGGACCATTGGTAGCCTAACTATGAGGAAAGGAATGTCAACATGACAGTGTAGGAGGATACATGCAAAACAAAGATGACCTGTCAGTGTTCTATTATTAAAATCAGATAAGATTGTGATGTCACAATCTGGGCACAAAATTCCATCCCACTTGAACCAGCAGAAATTTCCAGGATTTTTTTCCACAAAAATTACATTATCATAATTTTAACAATTTTAGTTTTTTATTTCGACCTCATTGTGTAGAAATATAATTTCAAAAAACCAGGCTGGTCACTAGAAACAACACTTTCCCGATTTTCAATGTTTTGAATTAGGTCCGGAGGGCGTCGATATATTATGTCGTCCCTGGCGCTCACCCAAAGAAAACGACGGCACAACACTGGAGACAGAGAGATAGAGACAGAACGCTCTGCTTAGACCACTGCGTCATAGCAGTTCACAATTGTCTAGCAAGCAGGGAGAGTACTTGATGATACTTGATGATACTACATGGAAACAACACATTTTACATTTTTGTTTTATGCAATCTGAGGTGCAGTTAACTCTAATGAATTTATCCTCCTCCGCAGCAGAGGTAACTCTGGGTCTTCCTTTCCTGTGGCGGTCCTCATGAGAGCCAGTTTCATCATAGCGCTTGATGGTTTTTGCGACTGCACTTGAAGAAACTTTCAAAGTTCTTGAAATTTTCCGTATTGACTAACCTTCATGTCTTATTAAAGTGATGATGGTCTGTCATTTCTCGTTGCTTATTTGAGCTGTTCTTGCCATAATACGGTCTTTTACCAAATAGGGCTATCTTCGGTATACCACCCCTACCTTGTCACAACACTGATATGCTCAAATGCATTAAAAAGGAAATAAATTACACAAAGCACACCTGTTAATTGAAATGCATTCCAGGTGACTACCTCATGGAGCTGGTTGAGAGAATACCAAAGTGTGCAAAGCTGTCATCAAGTTAAAGGATCTCAAGTGTTTAACACTTTTTTGGTTACTACATGATTCCATATGTGTTATTTCATAGTTTTGATGTCTTCACTATTATTCTACAATGTAGAAAATAGTCAAAAATAAAGAAAAACCCCTTGAATGAGTAGTTGTTCTGAAACGTTTGACTGGTACTGTACATGTACACTTTAACAGGATGGTTTATTGCGTGGCTGTGAGAAAAGTGTTCTTTGTTGCTCTTATTGTACCATTCAAACATGACAGAAGTAGTACACACGAACACTCTGTACACAGAAGAATATATGTGCGGCAGTGACTCTTCATTTTTCTAATAAAGATTGGGATACAATTTTGAAGTAGAAGCAATTAAAATGAACTCCACGTTTTTTTTTTGTATGTAGGACAATACGAGGCTTAGTGAAATGAACAGTTTTTTTTGTGTGTAAGACAATGAGGCTTACTGAAATTCTGTTTTCTTGTAAAGCAACCTCCTATAGATTAAGGCAGCATATCTGTGTGTGTGTGTGTGTGTGTGTGTGTGTGTGTGTGTGTGTGTGTGTGTGTGTGTGTGTGTGTGTGTGTGTGTGTGTGTGTGTGTGTGTGTGTGTGTGTGTGTGTGTGTGTGTGTGTGTGTGTGTGTGTGTGTGTGTGTGTGTGTGTGTGTGTGTGTGTGTGTGTGTGTGTGTGTGTGTGTGTGTGTGTGTGTGTGTGTGTGTGTGTGTGTGCGTGTGTGTGCGTGTGTGTGTGTGTGTGTGTGTGTGTGCGTGTGAAAGGGAATGTACTCAAAGTAGTGCGGTGGTGTGAAAATGTTCTACATCTAGAGACAAGTTGTACACGGCAACCTTTATGCTTCCCTTAAATTAGAGGCATTATTTTCATGATCTTGTTCAGTGTTTCTCTAACTACAAAATCAACATCTACAGTGGGGAGAACAAGTATTTGATACACTGCCGATTTTGCAGGTTTTCCTACTTACAAAGCATGTAGAGGTCTGTCATTTTTATCATAGGTACACTTCAACTGTGAGAGACGGAATCTAAAACAAAAATCCAGAAAATCACATTGTATGATTTTTAAGTAATTCATTTGCATTTTATTGCATGACATAAGTATTTGATACATCAGAAAAGCAGAACTTAATATTTGGTACAGAAACCTTTGTTTGCAATTACAGAGATCATACGTTTCCTGTAGTTCTTGACCAAGTTTGCACACACTATAGCAGGGATTTTGGCCCACTCCTCCATACAGACCTTCTCCAGATCCTTCAGGTTTCGGGGCTGTCGCTGGGCAATACGGACTTTCAGCTCCCTCCAAAGATTTTCTATTGGGTTCAGGTCTAGAGACTGGCTAGGCCACTCCAGGACCTTGAGATGCTTCTTACGGAGCCACTCCTTAGTTTCCCTGGCTGTGTGTTTCGGGTCGTTGTCATGCTGGAAAACCCAGCCACGACCCATCTTCAATGCTCTTACTGAGGGAAGGAGGTTGTTGGCCAAGATCTCGCGATACATGGCCCCATCCATCCTCCCCTCAATACGGTGCAGTCGTCCTGTCCCCTTTGCAGAAAAGCATCCCCAAAGAATGATGTTTCCACCTCCATGCTTCACGGTTGGGATGGTGTTCTTGGGGTTGTACTCATCCTTCTTCCTCCTCCAAACACGGCGAGTGGAGTTTAGACCAAAAAGCTATATTTTTGTCTCATCAGACCACATGACCTTCTCCCATTCCTCCTCTGGATCATCCAGATGGTCATTGGCAAACTTCAGACGGGCCTGGACATGCGCTGGCTTGAGCAGGGGGACCTTGCGTGCGCTGCAGGATTTTAATCCATGACGGCGTAGTGTGTTACTAATGGTTCTTTGAGACTGTGGTCCCAGCTCTCTTCAGGTCATTGACCAGGTCCTGCCGTGTAGTTCTGGGCTGATCCCTCACCTTCCTCATGATCATTGATGCCCCACGAGGTGAGATCTTGCATGGAGCCCCAGACCGAGGGTGATTGACCGTCATCTTGAACTTCTTCCATTTTCTAATAATTGCGCCAACAGTTGTTGCCTTCTCACCAAGCTGCTTGCCTATTGTCCTGTAGCCCATCCCAGCCTTGTGCAAGTCTACAATTTTATCCCTGATGTCCTTACACAGCTCTCTGGTCTTGGCCATTGTGGAGAGGTTTGAGTCTGTTTGATTGAGTGTGTGGACAGGTGTCTTTTATACAGGTAACGAGTTCAAACAGGTGCCGTTAATACAGGTAATGAGTGGAGAACAGGAGGGCTTCTTAAAGAAAAGCTAACAGGTCTGTGAGAGCTGGAATTCTTACTGGTTGGTAGGTGATCAAATACTTATGTCATGCAATAAAATGCAAATTAATTACTTAAAAATCATACAATGTGATTATCTGGATTTTTGTTTTAGATTCCGTCTCTCACAGTTGAAGTGTACCTATGATAAAAATGACAGACCTCTACATGCTTTGTAAGTAGGAAAACCTGCAAAATCGACAGTGTATCAAATACTTGTTCTCCCCACTGTATCTCCATATAAATAAGTTTGTTTAGGGCATTTTTTACACATAGCCATACACTATTAATACGCCCGTCTGACAGAAAGAGAACGGACCATTTTAGCTTCGTGATCAGTGAAGCTTGCCCTCTGTACAGCCACTGCCCTCCTCCCTCCTCATATCCCACCATCTGGGAACACAGCCCTATCTGTTTTTAACTGAGGCTACTCAGCGCTATGTGAAGGTAATTTAAAGATATCTGAAATTGAAGTG
Organism: Salvelinus alpinus; assembly: GCF_045679555.1. Taxonomy (NCBI): domain Eukaryota; kingdom Metazoa; phylum Chordata; class Actinopteri; order Salmoniformes; family Salmonidae; genus Salvelinus; species Salvelinus alpinus. Next base: position 4,104,716 of record NC_092119.1, read on the forward strand.
AGATAGAGAGAGAGCGAGAGAGACAGACAGAGAGAGAGAGGAGAGAGATGGAGAGACATCTTAAAAAGCTTTCAGATAGAGCAAAATGTAGAAATCATACACAGAACCAAGGACAACTGACACAAAAATATACATTTGGTGTGTGTGTGTGTGTGTGTGTGTGTGTGTGTGTGTGTGTGTGTGTGTGTGTGTGTGTGTGTGTGTGTGTGTGTGTGTGTGTGTGTGTGTGTGTGTGTGTGTGTGTGTGTGTGTGTGTGTGTGTGTGTGTGTGTGTGTGTGTGTGTGTGTGTGTGTGTGCGTGTGTGTGTGTGACTTTGAGACACAGTCCTTGGCATGTGGCGGTAGCTCCATTATCTCTCTGTCTTCCTCTGCTCAGCCTACTCTGCCTCGGGCATCTCTCTCCTTTAAAGAGCTGTCCAACGAACAGAGACACACACACACACACCCTCTCACCATGCTCCACTGGGGCTGTACGGTTTGGCATGGAGAAGCTGGCTAACAGCTTGCAGGACTAAGGTGACATTTATCGGTATGCAGTGTGTGTGTGTGTGTGTGTGTGTGTGTGTGTGTGTGTGTGTGTGTGTGTGTGTGTGTGTGTGTGTGTGTGTGTGTGTGTGTGTGTGTGTGTGTGTGTGTGTGTGTGTGTGTGTGTGTGTGTGTGTGTGTGTGTGTGTGTGTGTGTGCTTCTCAGAGCTGGGCACCTTTTGACTTTGCTTGGAGTTAAACAGCTGCTAGCAGCCTTAGTTATGAAGAAGGAGGTCTAGAACAGTCAGAAAACAGGACCCATTAGTTATGAAGAAGGAGGTCTAGAACAGTCAGAAAACAGGACCCATTAGTTATGAAGAAGGAGGTCTAGAACAGTCAGAAAACAGGACTCATTAGTTATGAAGAAGGAGGTCTAGAACAGTCAGAAAACAGGACCCATTAGTTATGAAGGAGGTCTAGAAAAGTCAGAAAACAGGAACCATTAGTTATGAAGAAGGAGGTCTAGAACAGTCAGAAAACAGGACCCATTAGTTATGAAGAAGGAGGTCTAGAACACTCGGAAAACAGGACCCATTAGTTATGAAGAAGGAGGTCTAGAACAGTCAGAAAACAGGACCCATTAGTTATGAAGAAGGAGGTCTAGAACAGTCAGAAAACAGGACCCATTAGTTATGAAGAAGGAGGTCTAGAACAGTCAGAAAACAGGACCCATTAGTTATGAAGAAGGAGGTCTAGAACACTCGGAAAACAGGACCCATTAGTTATGAAGAAGGAGGTCTAGAACACTCGGAAAACAGGACCCATTAGTTATGAAGAAGGAGGTCTAGAATAGTCAGAAAACAGGACCCATTAGTTATGAAGAGGGAGGTCTAGAACAGTCAGAAAACAGGACCCATTAGTTATGAAGAAGGAGGTCTAGAACAGTCAGAAAACAGGACCCATTAGTTATGAAGAAGGAGGTCTAGAACACAGAAAACAGGACCCATTAGTTATGAAGGAGGTCTAGAAAAGTCAGAAAACAGGAACCATTAGTTATGAAGAAGGAGGTCTAGAACAGTCAGAAAACAGGACCCATTAGTTATGAAGAAGGAGGTCTAGAACACTCAGAAAACAGGACCCAATTGTTTTGAAGAAGGAGGTCTAGAACACTCAGAAAACAGGACCCATTAGTTATGAAGAAGGAGGTCTAGAACAGTTAGAAAACAGGACCCATTAGTTATGAAGAAGGAGGTCTAGAACAGTCAGAAAACAGGACCCATTAGTTATGAAGAAGGAGGTCTAGAACACTCAGAAAACAGGACCCATTAGTTATGAAGAAGGAGGTCTAGAACAGTCAGAAAACAGGACCCATTAGTTATGAAGAAGGAGGTCTAGAACAGTCAGAAAACAGGACCCATTAGTTATGAAGAAGGAGGTCTAGAACACTCGGAAAACAGGACCCATTAGTTATGAAGAAGGAGGTCTAGAACAGTTAGAAAACAGGACCCATTAGTTATGAAGAAGGAGGTCTAGAACAGTCAGAAAACAGGACCCATTAGTTATGAAGAAGGAGGTCTAGAACAGTCAGAAAACAGGACCCATTAGTTATGAAGAAGGAGGTCTAGAACACTCGGAAAACAGGACCCATTAGTTATGAAGAAGGAGGTCTAGAACAGTCAGAAAACAGGACCCATTAGTTATGAAGAAGGAGGTCTAGAACACTCGGAAAACAGGACCCATTAGTTATGAAGAAGGAGGTCTAGAACAGTCAGAAAACAGGACCCATTAGTTATGAAGAGGGAGGTCTAGAACAGTCAGAAAACAGGACCCATTAGTTATGAAGAAGGAGGTGTAGAACAGTCAGAAAACAGGACCCATTAGTTATGAAGAAGGAGGTCTAGAACACATTAACGACGATGCTAGACTCACAGCCAGAAGCAGGACTAAAGCACAGTGTGTTGTTTTGACTCGCCCAGAAGAAGCACCATATATATATTTTTTTAAACATTTGAGTAATTTAGCAGACGCTCTTACACAGTGTGATGTACATCCTTTACATATGCTGGTCTATCGTGGAAATTTAATCCACAACCCCGGCGTTGTAAGCTCTATGCTCTACCAACCCAACCGCACAGGATTTGTTTCTGTCAAGCATAAATTGTTAATTTCTAAAGACAGTTAACATTTGTCACCTTGTTTCAGGAAACTAGGTGTGTGTCGTGCATCACTAATTCACAGGAGCGCCATTTGAAAGTAAACTTGTGTTTTTTGGCCGAAATGCCTTCTGGAACATGTGAACGTACTTACATGTGCCTTAATAACAAATTTATATGCAATCTGTAAATACGAATAAATCTGTTAAATTACGAGCCTAATTGGTTTAGCCACGGGAAAAGCCAGCAACTTTCCCGCTAGCCATGATTGGCTGGGATAATGAGTGGGCTGGACATGCAGAGAAACGAGTTGGGATTGGTCTGCCATGTAGCTCGCTTCTGTCTATAACATGAGCTGGTCAGTATGTGTAGGTACTCCTTTCTAACACAGATTTTATTTTTTTAAAGATTTCACAAAAGTAGAATTGCATAAGTGTTGCTTTCCACTTTCCAAACTAATCGACCAATATTCCTACATAGGACACCGCTAGAGTAACTGATCAATAGCGACAATTGATAACCATTGAAACAATAAAAAAAGGTACAATTAAGAAAAGTGCCGCATCGGAAGCGTCTGTACCTTTTCACAGTAGAATTCTGCTCCGGCATAGAATGTTCGGTATTGTTTCCCTGACAACAATAAACGTGGCTGATTGGTGTGCTCGTGTTGTTTTTCTGCAGTTTTTTTTATGGTAAGGTAGATAGATGTGTTTTCATTCCACTTAGTATATTGGTAAGTCATTGTATTTAACGAACGTCAAAGTCCTTTTCTTAGGAGTGAGCGGTCTGCACTGGCAGCAAGCAGCTCGAAAATCATTTGATTGACAGTTCTGGTTGCCTAGTGATGGACGTTAGCCTCGGAAGCTGTATTCCCGACAAGTTAAATGCCCATTCAGTGGCGCTTCAAAACTATCTCCAGAGAAGGTTTCGTGGCGGCATTTAAAAAGCCGTAGTGTACCCTTTCAGACAAACAAACATGCTGTAACTGAGGTGCTTTCAAGGCTCCACATTTTATACACCCATATGAACGAATTTATTTAGTCCTAGGCTACAATATTCTGCCCATATGAACAACACTTATTTTGGGGCCATAATAGTATTTGTAGCCATACGTTATTTAATTAAAAGCTGTAAACTTACACATTTAACAACATTACTCATGAACACAATCACGCAATAGGCTACAGCTGGCTTCACAGCTTCCCCGGCGCTTCACAGCTTCCCTGGGAAACTCGATGTGAGGCGGACGAAAGAGTAACGGAGAAGGAGAAGGTAAAATATTACTTGTAGTTGGGTAATGGAGACATCACGTCAGGTCCCAAACACAGGGTTGGTGTTAATAATGGAGACATCACGTCAGGTCCCAAACACAGGGTTGGTGTTAATAATGGAGACATCACGTCAGGTCCCAAACACAGGGTTGGTGTTAATACTGGAGACATCACGTCATGTCCCAAACACAGGGATGGTGTTAATAATGGAGACATCACGTCAGGTCCCAAACACAGGGATGGTGTTAATAATGGAGACATCACGTCAGGTCCCAAACACAGGGATGGTGTTAATAATGGAGACATCACGTCAGGTCCCAAACACAGGGTTGGTGTTAATAATGGAGACATCACGTCAGGTCCCAAACACAGGGTTGGTGTTAATACTAATTTATGGTCACTCAATTCAGGAAGTGATTGGAAGTTAAAGTTCCAAATTGGAATTACATTTTGAAATAAATAGTTTCTCTTTTTCAGTTTATTGAGAAATCATTGAAAATAGATTCAATAATAAAATAGATTCCATTCTTTCAATGATTGAATTGGAATTGGAATTTACATCCTGAATTGAAACTTCAATTGGAATTGACCCCAACCCTGCAGGGCAGGTAATGTCACCACACAATTGCTACCAGCAGACAGCTGTAGTTACATTTGACATTTTAGTCCAGAACAACTTACTGTTAGTGCATTCATCTTAACATGGCCAAACGTATGTGGACACCCCTTCAAATTAGTTGATTCAGCTATTTCAGCCACACCCGTTGCTGAAAAGTGTATAAAATCGAGTACACGGCCATGCAATCTCCATAGACAAACATTAGCAGTAGAATGGCCTTACTGAAGAGCTCCGTGACTTTCAACGTGGCAACGTCATAGGATCCCACTTTTCCAACAAGTCAGTTTGTCACATTTTTGCCCTGCTAGAGCTGCCCCGGTCAACTGTAAGTGCTGTTATTGTGAAGTGGAAATGTCTAGGAGCAACAACGGCTCAGCCACGAAGTGGTAGGCCACACAAGCTCACAGAACGGGATCACCGAGTGCTAAAATCCGTCTGTCCTTGGTTGCAACACTCACTACCGAGTTCCAAACTCCCTCTGGAAGCAACGTCAGCACAATAACTGTTCGTTGGGAACATGAAATAGGTTTCCATGGCCAAGCAGCCGCACACAAGCCTAAGATCGCCATGCGCAATGCCAAGCGTTGGCTGGAGTGGTGTAAAGCTCTCAGCCATTGGATTCTGGAACAGTTGGAACCCATTCTCCAGAGCGGTGAATCACGCTCCACCATCTGGTAGTCCGACGAACAAATCTGGATAGGGCGGATGCCAAGAGAACGCTACCTGCCCGAATGCATAGTGCCAACTGTAAAGTTTGGTGGATGAGGAATAATGGTCTGAGCCTGTTTTTCATGGTTCAGGCTCCTTAGTTCCAGTGACGGGAAATCTTAATGCTGCAACATACAATGACATTCTAGATGACTCTATGCTTCCAACTTTGTGGCACCAGTTTGGGGAAGGCCCTTTCCTGTTTCAGCATGACAATGGCCCCATGCACAAAGCAAGGTCCATACAGAATGGTTTGTCGAGATCGGTGTGGAAGAACTTGACTAGCCTGCACAGAGCCTTGACCTTAACCCCATCGAAAACATTTTTGATGACTGTGCGCCAGGCCTAATCGCCCAACATAAGTGCCCGACCTCACTAATGTTCTATTGACTGAATGTTAGCAAGTCCCCACAGCAATGTTCCAACATCTAGCGGAAAGCCTTCCCAGAAGAGTGGAGGCTGATAAGGCAGAAAAGGGGCGACCAAATCCATATTAATGCCCATGATTTTGGAATGAGATGTTCAACTTTTGGCCATCTAGTGTAGCTAGGTGAGACAACTATATATCACAGTCGTAGTAAGAACCTTTTTCTTCAATAAGAAGTTGTCAGCAAATTCAGCTGCTAGTATGAAAAGGCAAGCTCTTATATGGGGGGGAGGGGGAATAAAACGGAGATGTCTTATTAAAGATACTCTTTGAAGAGGTAGAGTTTCAGACGTTTTCGCAAGATGGGTAGGGCCTCTGCTGTCATAGCGACAGAGGCGATTTAATTAAATAATATGTACATACGCTGTTCAGTTCACACTACATTCTTTCCTTACCTTTCATTGCGGCTGGCAACGCGACATTCTCGTTAGATATCACAGTAGCCACTAGCCAGTAAGGATAGCTAGCTTCAAACTATTCAACAATGCGAGCAACTTTTCTTCTAAAACACATATTTACACTTTTCAATAAGTGCAACAATTCACAAGCACGTGTAGACAATTAAAAGGTTTATTTTCTTGTCCATAAATTAAAAAATTAGCTGACAATACACAGCTAGCTAATGCTAGCTTGCTAAATAACGTCACGCTACATTAAGTAACGTTAGCATATTAAAAAAGGAATGTTTAACCCTCGAATATAAAGTACAGTATTGTTATCATACAGTGTCATTCACGTTATAATATAGGTTACACAGCTAGGTAACATTATCTAGCAAGCTAAACTAAATTATTATTGTTTTAACTAAACTTTTCGGTCAAAGTGTTACCTGAATTTAAATATTTTAGCTTAGCTCCAATTTAAAACAATGTGTTTGCTCAACTTGTCTCATATGTTCATTCAACTAGAAATTATGATTTGAAAAAGGCTGTGGAACTAGTTACTAAATAATTGTATGTTGAAGCCACTAACACAAAATTCTTCATTAGACACGTCAAACTAAAATGTACTTCTCCCTCCAGTACGACAGCCACATCCACAGTTGACCTTGGGCCTTCAGGATCCTCCACCATCTCCAGGACACCCTTCTGGCCTCCCCACAGTATCATCTCTCTGGTTTTGAGCACAACAGAGAAATATCAATACATCTTTCAAGTAACAAGTGACACAGCAGAACTTGTCACTGTTTTTCAAAATGTCCGTTTACCTGACTTCACTATTGACGTATGTTCCTGAAAATAAAGGACCTCTGATTGCCACCGACCTCCAAAACGTGGCTATGTTCCCCCCCCCCCAAAAAAAAAACAGTGGTTAGAATTCGAGACTCAAATATTTGTGCAACACTTGACAAACAAGTTACACCATAGGCATTCCATCTCCTCTCCTCGGCTCTAGAACAGGGCTTCCATCTCCTCTCCAAGGCTCTAGAACAGGGCTTCCATCTCCTCTCCAAAGCTCTAGAACAGGGCTTCCATCTCCTCTCCTCGGCTCTAGAACAGGGCTTCCATCTCCTCTCCAAGGCTCTAGAACAGGGCTTCCATCTCCTCTCCAAGGCTCTAGAATAGGGCTTCCATCTCCTCTCCAAGGCTCTAGAACAGGGCTTCCATCTCCTCTCCAAGGCTCTAGAACAGGCTCCAAGGCTCACTTCCAGAGCCCTCACCTCCTCCCTGTAGACTGTCTCATCATTGTTGGTAATCACGCCTATTACTGTAGTGTCATCTGCAAACTTGATGATTGAGTTGGAGGCGTGCGTGGCCATGCAGTCATGGGTGAACAGGGAGCACAGGAAGGGGCTGAGCATGCACCCTTGTGGGGCCCCAGTGTTGAGGATCAGCGAAGTGGAGGTGTTGTTTCCTACCTTCACGACCTGGGTCGATAACTCAAAGCTCATCATTAAGCTCGAGGCCCTGGATCTGAACCTCGCCCTTTGCAACTGGGTCCTGGACTTCCTGATGGGCCGCCCGCAGGCGGTGAAGGGTAGGCAACAACACGTCTGCCACGCTGTTCCTCATCATGGGGTCCCCTCAAGGGTATCTTCTCATTCCTCTCCTGAACTCCCTGTTCACCAATGACTGCACGGCCAGGCACGACTCCAACACCATCATTAAGTTTTCCGACGACACAACAGTGGTAGGCCTGATCACCAACAACGATGAGACAGCCTGTAGAGAGGAGGTCAGTGACCTGGCAGTGTGGTGCCAGGATAACAACCTCTCCCTCAACGTGATCAAGACAAAGGAGATGATTTTGGACTACAGGAAAAGGAGGGCCGAGCACGCCCCCATTCTCATCGACGGGGCTGTAGTGGAGCAGGTTGAGAGCTTCAAGTTCCTTGGTGTCCACATCACCAACGAACTGTCATGGTCTAAACACACCAAGACAGTCGTGAAGAGGGCACGACAAAGCCTATTCCCCCTCAGGAGACTGAAAAGATTTGGCATTGGTCCTCAGATCCTCAAAAAGTTCTACAGCTGCACCATCGAGAGCATCCTGACTGGTTGCATCACTGCCTGGTGTGGCAACTGCTCGGCCTCCGACCACAAGGCACTACAGAGGGTAGTACGTACGGCCCAGTACATCACTGGGGCCAAGCTTCCTGTCATCCAGGACCTCTATACCAGGCGGTGTCTGAGGAAGGCCCTAAAGATTGCCAAAGACTCCAGCCACCCTAGTCATGCTACCGCAAGGCAAGCGGTACCGAAGCACCAAGTCTAGGTCCAAAAGACTTCTAAACAGCTTCTACCCTCAAGCCATAAGACCCCTGAACAGCTAAATGGCTACCGGACTATTTGCATTGAACCCCCCCCTTTTACGCTGCTGCTACTCTCTCTCTGTTTATTATCTATTCATAGTCACCTTTCCTCTACCTACATGTACATATTACCTCAGTTACGTCGACTAACCGGTGCTCCCGCACATTGACTCTGTACCGGAACCAACTGTATATAGCCTCATTACAATTATTTTGTTGTTGCTCTTAAATTATTTTTGTTTTAATTTATTTTATTTTATTGTTTACATCAGTTTATTTATGAAATGCTTTCTTAACACTTATTTTTCATAAAACTGCATTGTTGGTAAGTAAGCATTTCACTGTAAGGTTGGACAAATACAATTTGATTTGATTTATACACACTTTAGTTGGCTTTAGCTAGCCCAGATAAGTTCCCAATCTCCCAACCTCTTAACTAGCTACAAAGAAGCCAATTAGGCTATTAATCAAGTTAGAGTAGCTAGCTTGTCAATCTTAGCTGGCATGCCTGCTGGCAAGGTTGGTTGACTTTAGAAAAGCAATCAATTACTAAATGTACTCATTAAGACTCACATTCCATTCATTTTTTTTTATGCAGATTTTTCGCAGAAAGGCAGAGCATATTTAGTTAATTTAAAATAAAGAACCACTAGTTAGGAGGACAGACAGCTCAAGAGGAATGCTTAGCTCTCCTTAAAAATAGACCAGTTTTTTTAAAAACATAGAATTAAGCATAATGATTACGGCTCCACATTGCAGGATAAAGCTGTTTCCGGTGTATGAAAAATGCACAACTTACGGACGGGTGGCCTAGCCCCCCTACGGACCACTCCCCAGTCATCCTCACGTACTTTGTGCCCCATCAGATTTATATGGTGCATGACGTCCCTGTGTGTGTGTGTGTGTGTGTGTGTGTGTGTGTGTGTGTGTGTGTGTGTGTGTGTGTGTGTGTGTGTGTGTGTGTGTGTGTGTGTGTGTGTGTGTGTGTGTGTGTTGTGTGTGTGTGTGTGTGTGTGTGTGTGTGTGTGTGTGTGTGTGTGTGTGTGTGTGTGTGTGTGTGTGTGTGTGTGTGTGTGTGTGTGTGTGTGTGTGTGTGTGTGTGTGTGTGTGTGTGTGTGTGTGTGTTTGTGTGTGTGTGTGTGTGTGTGTGTGTGTGTGTGTGTGTGTGTGTGTGTGTGTGTGTGTGTGTGTGTGTTCCCTAAAACACACTGCAGTGTAGCACTGTGATGTTTCAATCTACCCTGCGGCTCTGCCTCTCACGCTCCTCTCTCCCTTTTCTTTATCACTCACTCTTCATCTTTCTCTCCATCCATCTTCTATGTTTTCTTCCTCTCTTTTCAGTGTCTTCGTTCTTTGGTTGAAAGAAGGATTGAGGTTTTCTAAGGAACTTGAGGCCTCATTATTATTACTGTAATTGGACTACAAGATTCTTAAAAAATTATGTTAATTTCAGTTTACACATAGAAATACGTTTTCAAGAAACTGGAAATTGCAATCCAGGTGACTACCTCATGAAGCTGGTTGAGAGAATGCCAAGAGTGTGTAAAGATATCATCAAGGCAAAAGTTGGTTATTTTAAGAATCTCAAATCTCAAATATATTTTGATTTGTTTAACGCTTTTTTTGGTTACTACATGATTCCATATGTGTTATTTCATAGTTTTGATGTCTTCACTAATGTTTTACAATGTAGAAAATAGTAAAACAATTCAAATCAAAAACTTGAATGAGTAGGTGTTCTAAAACTTTTGACCGGTAGTGTGCGTTCAATACTCTGT
>NC_092119.1:4119888-4186101 GCF_045679555.1 Salvelinus alpinus
GAATTCATTATTCCTCCTCCTCCTCCTCCCCCTATCGCTCACCTTCTCTCAGGGCTCAGGTGTGGACCACATGCCACCAGATTCACAACCTCCATCCTTCTCCTCCTTATCCTCTTACCCTAACCAGGCCTGGAATTGGCTGATGTGCCCCAATAAATATGGAGTCTATATTATTTCTGGCAAAACAGAGACATTTCTGAAGCCGAAGCCGTAGTTGACTTTATGCACAAACAGTTTCAGCAGATTATCACCTGACTGGCAGTGGAGAGCGCCCAACTCTTCTAACAGCTGGTTGATTTGTGGAGAGAAACGTCTTCATTAACCCCAAGTAGCCCAAAACAAGTTGCCATGGCATTGCGAGAAAAAAAAAAGCAAAATAATAAAACCACAGAAAAAACACAGCTGTAGCCCTCCAATGGCCTCATGGGGTGGAATCGTAATAAACATTTTTCATAATTTCATAATTAATACACCTTTTTTTTTTAAATAGCAGATTCTGTGTTTCTATGTAAAATAGTTTGTTATATTTCCGTCTTCTGTGATGTATAAAAAAGTGTAATATTGGGATGCAAATTCAAAATTGAATACATTTCAACTCTATATCTGACATTGTACAGGTGTCATCTTTTTTTTATCCTATAACCATGTCTGTGAGGTGTATACTTTTTTGTTTCAAAGTAGATTTGTTTAAGACTACCAAGAAACACTGTGTGTGAACCTGATTTAGCCCACTGCAGTAAAAGGTTGATGGCCTCTGTTGAAAAGAGGAGGACACCAACTTTACATTCTTGTATTATATATTTCTCAACTCCTGAGCGGATCCCCGGCTAATATTGAGAAAATGGCAGTGTTTTGTAGTTGGAGTATCTGGCATGCTTTAGTTTAATAAAATAAATTCAGTGGGAAGTGCATTGTCTCAGTGTTTCCCATGTATTCATTTAGCAACGGCACCAAAAATATGGAACAGGACAAAATATAGTGTTGTAATGAATACCGTCTTCTCGTACATGGAAAGGCTTTCCCCAAACCAATGATAACTGTCTTCTCGTACATGGAAAGGCTTTCCCCAAACCAATGATAACTGTCTTCTCGTACATGGAAAGGCTTTCCCCAAACCAATGATAACTGTCTTCTCGTACATGGAAAGGCTTTCCCCAAACCAATGATAACTGTCTTCTCGTACATGGAAAGGCTTTCCCCAAACCAATGATAACTGTCTTCTCGTACATGGAAAGGCTTTCCCCAAACCAATGATAACTGTCTTCTCGTACGTGGAAAGGCTTTCCCCAAACCAATGATAACTGTCTTCTCGTACATGGAAAGGCTTTCCCCAAACCAATGATAACTGTCTTCTCGTACATGGAAAGGCTTTCCCCAAACCAATGATAACTGTCTTCTCGTACATGGAAAGGCTTTCCCCAAACCAATGATAACTGTCTTCTCGTACATGGAAAGGCTTTCCCCAAACCAATGATAACTGTCTTCTCGTACATGGAAAGGCTTTCCCCAAACCAATGATAACTGTCTTCTCGTACATGGAAAGGCTTTCCCCAAACCAATGATAACTGTCTTCTCGTACGTGGAAAGGCTTTCCCCAAACCAATGATAACTGTCTTCTCGTACATGGAAAGGCTTTCCCCAAACCAATGATAACTGTCTTCTCGTACATGGAAAGGCTTTCCCCAAACCAATGATAACTGTCTTCTCGTACGTGGAAAGGCTTTCCCCAAACCAATGATAACTGTCTTCTCGTACGTGGAAAGGCTTTCCCCAAACCAATGATAACTGTCTTCTCGTACGTGGAAAGGCTTTCCCCAAACCAATGATAACTGTCTTCTCGTACATGGAAAGGCTTTCCCCAAACCAATGATAACTGTCTTCTCGTACATGGAAAGGCTTTCCCCAAACCAATGATAACTGTCTTCTCGTACGTGGAAAGGCTTTCCCCAAACCAATGATAACTGTCTTCTCGTACGTGGAAAGGCTTTCCCCAAACCAATGATAACTGTCTTCTCGTACGTGGAAAGGCTTTCCCCAAACCAATGATAACTGTCTTCTCGTACGTGGAAAGGCTTTCCCCAAACCAATGATAACTGTCTTCTCGTACGTGGAAAGGCTTTCCCCCAAACCAATGATAACTGTCTTCTCGTACGTGGAAAGGTTTTCCCCAAACCAATGATAACTGTCTTCTCGTACGTGGAAAGGCTTTCCCCAAACCAATGATAACTGTCTTCTCGTACGTGGAAAGGCTTTCCCCAAACCAATGATAACTGTCTTCTCGTACATGTAAAGGCTTTCCCCCAAACCAATGATAACTGTCTTCTCGTACATGGAAAGGCTTTCCCCAAACCAATGATAACTGTCTTCTCGTACATGTAAAGGCTTTCCCCCAAACCAACGATAACTGTCTTCTCGTACATGGAAAGGCTTTCCCCAAACGTTCATAATGAAATGTTAACGAGCTACAAAGTAACCTTTGCCTACCTGGCAGAATGATATCGTGATTATTTCCTTCAATCCAGTGGTCATTACTTCTGCAAACTCCATCACGTGTGCTACAGGAACACTGATTAGTTAACAATAGTGCTAGATGCATGCATTTGAATTAAAGGCTAACTGCACTACAAAATAACCATTTCTTAGATCTGTCCCAGACCTCAAAAGTGGTCTCCTGGTGTGGTTTTAGCCCAAAACATCCAATTGCATTGTTTTTCTATGAAAAAAGTTAGATTTTTAAAGCAAAAACATGAAAACAATTGGGGGAAATCCTAAACAGAACACCCCCAACCCCCAACTAAGGAATGGAACACAACATCATTGTAAATATTAAGATTTCTACAGACTTGGGAATAAAAAAACTCATGCCATATTACCAGACGGCTCTGGCCTGGTTAGGCCTGGGTCTAGTCTGGCCTGGCCTGGTTAGGCCTGGGTCTAGTCTGGCCTGGCCTGGTTAGGCCTGGGTCTAGTCTGGCCTGGCCTGGTTAGGCCTGGGTCTAGTCTGGCCTGGCCTGGTTAGGCCTGGGTCTAGTCTGGCCTGGCCTGGTTAGGCCTGGGTCTAGTCTGGCCTGGTTAGGCCTGGGTCTAGTCTGGCCTGGTTAGGTCTGGGTCTAGTCTGGCCTGGCCTGGTTAGGCCTGGGTCAGGTCTGGCCTGGCCTGGTTAGGCCTGGGTCTAGTCTGGCCTGGCCTGGTTAGGCCTGGGTCTAGTATGGCCTGGCCTGGTTAGGCCTGGGTCTAGTCTGGCCTGGTTAGGCCTGGGTCTAGTCTGGCCTAGCCTGGTTAGGCCTGGGTCTAGTCTGGCCTGGCCTGGTTAGGCCTGGGTCTAGTCTGGCCTGGCCTGGTTAGGCCTGGCCTGGTTTGGTTTGGGTCTGCTCTGGTCCTGGTCTGGTCTGTGTCTGGTCCGGGCATGGTGTGGGTCTGGTCTGGCCTGGGTCAGGTCTGGATCGGGCCTGGGTCTAGTCTGGCCTGGGTCTGGCCTGGGTCTAGTCTGGTCCGGGTATGGTGTGGGTCTGGTCTGGCCTGGGTCTAGTCTGGCCTGGGTCTGGTCTCGCCTGGGTCTGCACTGGTCTGGGTCTGGTCTGTGTCTGGTCCGGGTATGGTGTGGGTCTGGTCTGGCCTGGGGCAGGTCTGGATCGGGCCTGGGTCTAGTCTGGCCTGGGTCTGGTCTGGCCTGGGTCTGGCCTGGGTCTAGTCTGGCCTGGGTCTGGCCTGGGTCTGGTCCGGGTATGGTGTGGGTCTGGTCTGGTCCGGGTCTGGTCTGTGTCTGGTCTACTGGTCTGGTCTGTGTCTGGTCCGGGTATGGTGTGGGTCTGGTCTGGTCCGGGTCTTGTCTGTGTCTGGTCTACTGGTCTGGTCTGTGTCTGGACCGGGTATGGTGTGTGTCTGGTCTACTGGGCTGGTTCTAGTTTATGGCCAATAACATCAGCAAGACAAAAGAGCTGATCGTGAAAAACAGGAAACGACGGGCCGAGCACATCCCCATTCACATCGACGGGGCTGTAGTGGAGCGGGTCGAGAGCTTCCTCGGTGTCACACATCATGACCTCTCATCGCTATGGAGACAATATGGCAAAAACGCACTTGCATTCAGGCACGTGCATACTCACACGTGCACACACACTCAAACACGCACACAAACACAGAGGGCAGGTCCATGGAGAATGGGGTACTTGAAGATGCGAATGCTTAATGAGGGAGAAAATCCCAATGGTGTACAACTTGAATACACGTGGGAGCTATGGCAACATACTGTATTTACATTAAACACACACACACACACACACACACACACACACACACACACACACACACACACACACACACACACACACACACACACACACACACACACACACACACACACACACACACATACACACACACACACACACACACTTTCTTTGGATCCAAAATGAACAATTCAGAGCACCAAAGAAAGTTGAGACAGTTGCTTGCTAGACAGGGTTGGGGTCAATTCAAAATGGAAGTCACTCAATTCAGGAAGTGATTTGAATTAAATAGCTTTTCAGTTTATTAAGAAGTCATTGAAAATAGGGGGGAAATTCTGTTTATTTCCTGAATTGAACCCGACTTTAGTTAGAATTGACCTCAAACCTTAGTAGTGCGTAACCTAGTAACCTAGTAACCTAGTTACTAGTGCGTCCTCTAAAGCACAAAAGGTTGTTCTAATCAGGACAACAAAACAGTGTCTTCTCCAGACAGTCAGACAGACAGCACATATCAGCTGATACTGAGTATTATTTGACTAGCTTGCTTTGCCCACACAAACGCACGCACGGACGCACAGATCTGATAAAGTAGTTGATCTCTGTTTAGGTTTGTGATCAACGTGAAGACCAATGTATGAACAGCACTCTAAAAACCCACAGATTATCAGGTCAGACACACACACACACACACACACACACACACACGAACACACACACGACTATCTGAAGAGGACAAACACTTCTCTCACCTGGGATGAGTAGAGAAGAAAAACACTACGCTAGGCTGCTGATGTAAACAATAGATAGTGTGTGTGTGTGTGTGTGTGTGTGTGTGTGTGTGTGTGTGTGTGTGTGTGTGTGTGTGTGTGTGTGTGTGTGTGTGTGTGTGTGTGTGTGTGTGTGTGTGTGTGTGTGTGTGTGTGTGTGTGTGTGTGTGTGTAACTAAGGTGGTTCAGTGATCCATGTCTGTGTGATGAGAGACCTTGACTGACACCTGAATACTTGCATTAGGTCCCTGGACTAATACATAGGCTTTAACTCAACGTTAGCTCCCTGGACTAAAGGCTTTAACTCAACGTTAGCTCCCTGGACTAATACATAATGCTTTAACTCAACGTTAGCTCCCTGGACTAATACATAGGCCTTAACTCAACGTTAGCTCCCTGGACTAATACATAGGCTTTAACTCAACGTTAGCTCCCTGGACTAATACATAGGCTTTAACTCAACGTTAGCTCCCTGGACTAAAGGCTTTAACTCAACGTTAGCTCCCTGGACTAATACATAGGCTTTAACTCAACGTTAGCTCCCTGGACTAATACATAGGCTTTAACTCAACGTTAGCTCCCTGGACTAATACATAGGCTTTAACTCAACGTTAGCTCCCTGGACTAAAGGCTTTAACTCAACGTTAGCTCCCTGGACTAATACATAGGCTTTAACTCAACGTTAGCTCCCTGGACTAATACATAGGCTTTAACTCGACGTTAGCTCCCTGGACTAATACATAATGCTTTAACTCAACTCGCTAAGAGCCAAGACTAGAAACTGGCCGTCATTGTCAATAAGAATGTGTTCTTAAACTGACTTGCCTAGTTAAATAAAGATTAAATAGAAAATCATGGTCAGTTCAAATAGCAGGTTCAGACCCTACTACTGCTTAGAAAAGACTCTTGCTGTTGTTCACTCACTTTTTTATTTACATTTTTAATTTGAATAAACTCTATGGATTATTGAATGGCTAATTTTTCTGTTTTACCGTGGTAAAATAATGTTTGATAATGTAACCGTGATAGAACACAGACAGCTTTATTGTCATGGGGAGGAGACTGAGGAAGTAGATATGGAAGGATCTATGGAAGCTAGAGGAAAAAGACGAGAGAGAAAGGGAGTGAAGGAGGTGAAAGCAATAACAACACAACTAAATGGAAAACAACGATGAACGGTAGGAGACAGAGGGATAGAAGACACATAGAATAGAATGAGAATGAATATGGGTGGAAAGAGAGTGAAACGGAGGTAGAGAGACAGTAAAGGATGGAGAGAACAGGTCTCGTAGAAAGATCATGGTTCATACCGCCACCTACTGGTCATGGCTGAGAAGTACACTGTGTCCTGTCTGTCTGTCTGTCTGCTAGAGCAGAGGAGAATAGAGGTACAGGTAAGAAAGTCACATCCATTATCCTTGATCATTTAGTATGGTTACCAAAAAGATTGATCATTTAGTATGGTTACCAAAAGGATTGATCATTTAGTATGGTTACCAAAAGGATTGATCATTTAGTATGGTTACCAAAAGGATTGATCATTTAGTATGGTTACCAAAAGGATTGATCATTTAGTATGGTTACCAAAAGGATTGATCATTTAGTATGGTTACCAAAAGGATTGATCATTTAGTATGGTTACCAAAAGGATTGATCATTTAGTATGGTTACCAAAAGGATTGATCATTTAGTATGGTTACCAAAAGGATTGATCATTTAGTATGGTTACCAAAAGGATTGATCATTTAGTATGGTTACCAAAAGGATTGATCATTTAGTATGGTTACCAAAAGGATTGATCATTTAGTATGGTTACCAAAAGGACTGATCATTTAGTATGGTTACCAAAAGGATTGATCATTTAGTATGGTTATAAGAGGCTTTGCTGGATGTGCGTGTAAGTTAAATCAACTTTTCTCAGGGTAAATTTCCTAAAAGGTGTTGTGATGGTCGTGATGCTGCATCATTCCCGGGCAGCTCTGTGAGAGAGATTCTTACGGGGAAACCTGGATTATTAAAGGAAGGACGTTAACACAGTATCTACATACACTGTTGCAAAGGGTTATGTGTGTGTGTGTGTGTGTGTGTGTGTGTGTGTGTGTGTGTGTGTGTGTGTGTGTGTGTGTGTGTGTGTGTGTGTGTGTGTGTGTGTGTGTGTGTGTGTGTGTGTGTGTGTGTGTGTGTGTGTGTGTGTGTGTGTGTGTGTGTGTGTGTGTGTGTGTGTGTGTGTGTGTGTTTACTCTGCAACAGCGTCTCTGTATTAAATGCCTCTCCTGCTCCATTAACACTGGAAACCAACATTACCACGGCAATTATATTTGTTTTCCATTCCGTTTTTGTTCTCTTAATAATGCCTGTTTCTGGAACATCTGCAAATGAAATAGATAATGTCAATGTCAGAGGATACAAACACACAAACAGTCATTAGAACAATTATTGATTTCACACTTAGGAAACATTTGTAGTGGCAGCTAGGTATGGTACAACAGACAGGGGCAGCCACAACTCTAGGGAAACATTTGGAGTGGCAACTAGTTATTAACCTTTCTGGTGCAGGCGTTCCGCTAGCGACCCACCTCGACAACATCCGGTGAAATTGCGGAGTGCCAAATTCAAAATACAGAAATAGTCATAATAACAATTCATAAAAATACAAGGGTTATACATCGGCGTAAAGATTATCTTCTTGTTACTCCAGCCTCTTTGTCAGATTTCAAAAAGGCTTTACGGCGAAAGCATACCATGCGATTATCTGAGGACAGTGCCCCGCTTACAAAAGCAAACAAACATTTTCCAACTAAGTAGAGGAGTCACGAAAGTCAGAAATAGCGATAAATTAATCACTTATCTTTGAAGCTCTTCATCTAGTTGCAGTCACAAGAGTCCCAGCTCCACAATAAATGTTTGTTTTGTTCGATAAAGTCCCTCTTTATATCCCAAAAACTCTGTTTTGTTGGTGCGTTTTGTTCAGCAATCCACTGGCTCAAAGGCGGTCAAAAGATGCAGACAAATACATCCTAATAGTACCGGTAAAGTTCGTCGAAACATGTCAAACGATGTTTATAATTAATCCTCAGGTTGTCAATTGTCTAAATAATAATATAATTTCAACCGGTAAATAGCGACTTCAATAGAAAGGAAAAACAACAAAGTGCGCACACTCGGTCACGCGTGCAAACTGC
Organism: Salvelinus alpinus; assembly: GCF_045679555.1. Lineage (NCBI taxonomy): Eukaryota > Metazoa > Chordata > Actinopteri > Salmoniformes > Salmonidae > Salvelinus > Salvelinus alpinus. The sequence goes on from NC_092119.1 coordinate 4,128,067, forward strand.
ATGCTTCCTCAGTCCATTGACAGACACTGACAGAAAGGTCTCATTCTTCTTCATTTTTCAGAAAACAAGCCTGAAACAATGTCTAAATACTGTTGACATCTAGTGGAAGCCATAGGAACTGCAATCGGGGTCCTAACCCATTAGATACTCTATAGGCATTCAATTGTTAACTACCCACATCAAAGCAATCCCACTTCCTGGATGGATTTTCATCAGGTTTTCGCCTGCCATATCAGTTCTGTTATACTCACAGACATTGTTTTAACAGTTTTGGAACCTATATAGTTTTTTTTCTATCCAAATCTACCAATTATATGCATATCCTAGCTCCTGGGCCTGAGTAACAGGCAGTTAACTTTGTCCACGCTTCTCATCCAGACGTCAAAACACTGCCCCCAAGCCATAGCAAGTTTTAAGAAACATTTGTTGTGCCATCTAGTTATGGTATAACAGACATCGGCAGCCAAAACTCCAGGGAAGCATTTGTTGTGCCATCTAGTTATGGTATAACAGACATCGGCAGCCAAAACTCCAGGGAAGCATTTGGAGTGCCAGCTAGTTATTGTACAACAGAAGGGAAGCACAGCCGCGACCTGCCCAGTGATACGAGCGTAAATCACCAGACGAGCTAAATCACTTCTATGCTCGCATCGAAGCAAGCAACACTGAGGCATGCATGAGAGCATCAGCTGTTCCAGACGACTGTTATCACTTTCTCCGGAGCCGACGTGAGTAAGACCTTTAAACAGGTCAACATACACAAGGCTGTGGGGCCAGACGGATTACCAGGACGTGTGCTCCGGACATGTGCTGACCAACTGGCAGGTGTCTTCACTGACATTTTCAACATGTCCCTGACTGAGTATGTAATACCAACATGTTTCAAGCAGACCATCATAGTCCCTGTGCCCAAGAACACAAAGGCAACCTGCCTAAATGACTACAGTCCCGTAGCAATCACGTCCGTAGCCATGAAGTGCTTTGAAAGGCTGGTAATGGTTCACATCAACACCATTATCCCAGAAACACTAGACCCACTCCATTTTGCATACTGCCCAAACAGATCCACAGATGATGCCATTTCTATTGCACTCCACACTGCCCTTTCCCACCTGGACAAAAGGAACACCTATGTGAGAATGCTAATCATTGATTACAGCTCAGCGTTCAACACCATAGTACCCTCAAAGCTCATCACTAAGCTAAGGAACTTGGGACTAAACACCTCCCTCTGCAACTGGATCCTGGACTTCCTGACGGGCCGACCCCAGGTGGTGAGGGTAGGTAGTAAGACATCTGCCACGCTGATCCTCAACACTGGAGCTCCCCAGGGGTGCGTGCTCAGTCCCCTCCTGTACTCCCTGTTCACCCTTGACTGCATGGCCAGGCACGACTCCAACACCATCATTAAGTTTGCAGACGACACAACAGTGGTAGGCCTGATCACCGACAACGACGAAACAGCCTAAAGGGAGGAGGTCAGAGACCTGGCCGGGTGGTGCCAGAATAACAACCTATCCCTCAACGTAAACAAGACTAAGGAGATGATTGTGGACTACAGGAAAAGGAGCACCGAGCACGCCCCCATTCTCATCGACGGGACTGTAGTGGAGCAGGTTGAGAGCTTCAAGTTCGTTTTTGTCCACATCACCAACAAACGAGAATAGTCTAAACACACCAAGACAGTCGTGAAGAGGTCACGACAAAGCCTATTCCCCCTCAGGAAACTAAAAAGATTTGGCATGGGTCCTGAGATCCTCAAAAGGTTCTACAGCTGCAACATCGAAGAGCATCCTGACCGGTTGCATCACTGCCTGGTACGGCAACTGCTCGGCCTCCTTCCGCAAGGCACTTCAGAGGGAGTGCGTACCGCCCAGTACATCACTGGGGCAAAGCTATCTGCCATCCAGGACCTCTACACCAGGCGGTGTCAGAGGAAGGCCCTGAAAATGTTCAAAGACCCCAGCCACCCCAGTCATAGACTGTTCTCTCTACTACCGCATGGCAAGAAGTACCAGAGTGCCAAGTCTAGGACAAAAAGGCTTCTCAACAGTATTTACCCCCAAGCCATAAGACTCCTGAACAGGTAACCAAATGGTTACCCGGACTATTTGCATTGTGTGCCCCCCCCAAACCCTCTTCTACGCTGCTGCTACTCTCTGTTTATCATACATGCATAGTCACTTTAACTATACATTCATGTACATACTACCTCAATTGGCCCGACCAACTAGTGCTCCCGCACATTGGCTAACCTGGCTATCTGCATTGTGTCCCACCACCCGCCAACCCCTCTTTTTACGCTACTGCTACTCTCTGTTCATCATATATGCATAGTCACTTTAACCATACCTACATGTACATACTACCTCAATAAGCCTGACTAACAGGTGTCTGTATATAGCCTTGCTACTGTTATTTTCAAATATCTTTTTACTGTTGTTTTATTTCTTTACTTTACTTCTTTACTTTACACACACACACACACACACACACACACACACACACACACACACACACACACACACACACACACACACACACACACACACACACACACACACACACACACACACACACACACACACACACACACACACACACACACACACCTTTTTTTCCCACATTACTGGTTAAAGCCTGTAAGTAAGCATGTCACTGTAAGTTACAAATGAACTTGACAAATAAACTTTGATTTGATTTGAGAAAGGGTCAGCCACAACTCTTAGGAAACATTTGTAGTGCCAGCTCGTTTTGTTACAACAGACATGGGCTGCCACAACTCAAGGGAAACATTTGGAGAGCCAGCAAGTTATGGTACAACTGACAGGTGTAGCCACAACTTTTAGAAAACATTTGTAGTGCCAGCTAGTTATAATACAATAGACAAGGGCAGGCTCAACTCTTAGGAAACAATTGTAGATCCAAATAGTTATGTTACAACAGACATTGGCAATCAAAACTCTAGGGCCACATTTGGATTGCCAGCTAGCTGTGGTACAACAGAAATGGGCAGCCACAACTTAGGACACATGTGTAATGCCAGCTAGTTAATGTACAAAAGACAGGGGCAGCCACAACTCTTAGCAAACATTTGGAGAGAGAGCTTGTTATCCTCTCTAGGCTAGGCGGCGGTATTTTCACGTCCGGATGAAAAGTGTGCCCAAAGTAAACTGCCTGCTACTCAGGCCCAGAAGCTAGGATATGCATATTATTAGTAGATGTGGACAGAACACACTCTGAAGTTTCTAAAACTGTTTGAATGATGTCTGTGAGTATAACATAACATATTTGGCAGGCGAAACCCCGAGGACAAACCATCCAGGAATCTATTTCTTTGAGGTCACTCTCTTTTCAATGTGTTTTTTATGTGGATCTAGATTTCTAAGGCACTTGCTTGCAGTTCCTATCGCTTCCACTGGATGTCAACAGTCTTTAGAAATTGGTTGATGTTTTTCCTTTGAGAAATTAAGAAGTAGGGCTGTTCGGAACGAGGGTCGAGTCTAGTGTACTGTTGTGGTTGGGGCGCACCACCTGAAAGCTCGCTCCACTTTGTTTTTATCCGCTATTGAACGCAATTTATCCCGTTTAAAATGTTATCGATTATTTATGTAAAAAATACCTAAAGTTGTATTAGGAAAGTTGTTTGAAATGTTTGGACAAAGATTACACGTAACTTATTAGATATTTTGTAGTCATGTTGCGCGAGTTGGAACCGGTGTTTTTTTGGATCAAACGCTCCAAATAAATTGACATTTTGGAGATGTAACGACGGAATGAATCGAACAAAAGGACCATTTGTGATGTTTATGGGACATATTGGAGTGCCAACAGAAGAAGCTCTTCAAAGGTAAGGCATGAATTATATCGTTATTTCTGAGATTTGTGTCGCGCCTGGCAGGATGAAATATGATTCTCTGTGTTTGTTTGATGGGGTGCTGTCCTCAGATAATCGCATGGTTTGCTTTCGCCGTAAAGCCTTTTTTAAATCTGACACCGTGGCTAGATTAACAAGAAGTTAAGCTTTATTTTGACATATTGCATGTGAATTTTCAAGAATGTTAAATATTTACAATTCTGTAGTTTGAATTTGGCGCCCTGCACTTTCACTGGATGTTGGTCGGGTGAGATGGTAGCGTCCCATCTAGCCTAGAGGTACAGCAGAAAGTTGCAGACACAACTCTCGGGAAACATTTGGAGTGCCATCTAGTTATGGTACATCAGTAAGGGGCAGTCACAACTCTTAGGAAACGTGTGTAATGCCAGCTAGTTATGGTACATCAGTAAGGGGCAGTCACAACTCTTAGGAAACGTGTGTAATGCCAGCTAGTTATGGTACATCAGTAAGGGGCAGTCACAACTCTTAGGAAACGTGTGTAATGCCAGCTAGTTATGGTACATCAGTAAGGGGCAGTCACAACTCTTAGGAAACGTGTGTAATGCCAGCTAGTTATGGTACATCAGTAAGGGGCAGTCACAACTCTTAGGAAACGTGTGTAATGCCAGCTAGTTATGGTACATCAGTAAGGGGCAGTCACAACTCTTAGGAAACGTGTGTAATGCCAGCTAGTTATGGTACATCAGTAAGGGGCAGTCACAACTATTAGGAAACGTGTGTAATGCCAGCTAGTCATGGTACATCAGTAAGGGGCAGTCACAACTATTAGGAAACGTGTGTAATGCCAGCTAGTTATGGTACATCAGTAAGGGGCAGCCACAACTATTAGGAAACGTGTGTAATGCCAGCTAGTTATGGTACATCAGTAAGGGGCAGCCACAACTCTTAGGAAATATTTGGAGTGGCAGCTAGTTATGGTACAACAGACAGGTGCAGCCATGACTCTTAGGAAACATTTGTGTTGCCAGCTAGGTATGGTACAACAGACAGGGGCAGCTACAACTCTTAGGAAACATGTTTAACGACCGGCTATTTGTGGTACAACAGAAAGGGGCAAGTGTCAAGTCTTAGGAATAAATTGGAGTGCCAGCTAGTTAAGGAACAACAGACAGGGTAAGTCACCATGAGAGACAGATGAAAAGAAAAGGAAGGAAAGTGAAAAGAAACAGATAGAGATGTAGGGAAGACAGGAAGTTAAAATAGAGACAAAAAAATATTAACGCGATAGCTGGCTGTATGTCCAACCTGCAATCATCTACTAATACAGACAGAAAAAAATAAACAACAACAAATTACTGTTATTCCCGTGATAGATATTTAATTATTGTAACGATCATTTGAATAATGCCAAATAATTCTTTGTATTGTTTTTTTTCTTCTCATAAGTATGGAAATAAGATTTGAAACAGCTGTCCCATGTTGCTTAGTTGGTAGAGCATGCTTGCAATGCCAGCGGGATTTTGTTACTGGGGTGGGATTCTGGGTTCGATTCCCATGTAGGACCTGTATGAAGGTGTATGCATTCACTACGGTAAGCTGCTCTGTATAAGAGCTTCTGCTAAATGACTCATCTTTTTAATTGTAAACATTGATTACAAAATCATATATTTGAATAATGTTGTATTTTGTGTATTTATATTATTGGCCATGACACCACTCTCCAAGGGTGTTGTCACGGCCGTTTAAAGGAGTGGACCAAGGTGCAGCGCGATTGGAATTCATATTTTAATTCAACGAAGAACACTTAACAAAATAACAAACTAACAAACTAACAAACTAACAAACGAAACGTGAAGTCAACGTAGTGCTCACAGGCAACTAAACATGGACAACTACCCACAAATACAGGTGGGAAAAGGCAACCTAAGTATGGTTCTCAATCAGAGACAACGATAGACAGCTGTCCCTGATTGAGAACCACACCCGGCCCAACACATAGAAATGCAAAATCATAGAACACACAACATAGAATGCCCACCCAAATCACACCCTGACAAAACCAAAATAGAGACATAAAAAGCTCTCTACGGTCAGGGTGTGACAGGTGTCTTAGCGGGAGTTGGGATATGAAGAAAAATAAATGTACAATTCACACGTGCATGTTATTAATACACACTTGTACATGTGTGAAATAGCAAAAATATAATCACACACCAAGTAACAATTATTATTATTATTATTATCATTATTACTACCATTATTGTTATTATTATTGAACTATATTCAAACAATGTCAATTCATTATTCAAAATGTCTGACGAAGCCTAGCACTTGATCATTGAATGACAATGAAACATGGCCAATTAATTACTTAATCATTACAGTTCATTGATTAAGGAGCTGCGGTAAAACAAAATAAGATATTCTGGCCTTTAAGAAGCATGACCTGTCATTCTTGGAAAAAGGAATTATTGAGGAAAATAGACCTTTAAAAAGTGATACTCAGGGAACACAGACTTGATGTCTCTGGTATTTTGAGTTTAAAAAGTGATACTCAGGGAACACAGACTTGATGTCTCTGGTATTTTGAGTTTAAAAAGTGCTACTCAGGGAACACAGACCTAATGTCTCTGGTATTTTGAGTTTAAAAAGTGATACTCAGGGAACACAGACTTGATGTCTCTGGTATTTTGAGTTTAAAAAGTGATACTCAGGGAACACAGACTTGATGTCTCTGGTATTTTGAGTTTAAAAAGTGATACTCAGGGAACACAGACTTGATGTCTCTGGTATTTTGAGTTTAAAAAGTGATACTCAGGGAACACAGACCTAATGTCTCTGGTATTTTGAGTGTAAAAAGTGATACTCAGGGAACACAGACTTGATGTCTCTGGTATTTTGAGTTTAAAAAGTGATACTCAGGGAACACAGACTTGATGTCTCTGGTATTTTGAGTTTAAAAAGTGATACTCAGGGAACACAGACTTGATGTCTCTGGTATTTTGAGTTTAAAAAGTGATACTCGTGGAACACAGACCTAATGTCTCTGGTATTTTGAGTGTAAAAAGTGCTACTCAGGGAACACAGACCTAATGTCTCTGGTATTTTGAATTTAGAAAGTGATACTCAGGGAACACAGACCTGATGTCTCTGGTATTTTGAGTTTAGAAAGTGATACTCGGAGAACACAGACCTAATGTCTCTGGTATTTTGAGTGTAAAAAGTGATACTCAGGGAACACAGACCTGATGTCTCTGGTATTTTGAGTTTAGAAAGTGATACTCGTGGAACACAGACCTAATGTCTCTGGTATCTTGAGTTTAAAAAGTGATACTCGGAGAACACAGACCTAATGTCTCTGGTATTTTGAGTGTAAAAAGTGATACTCAGGGAACACAGACTTGATGTCTCTGGTATTTTGAGTTTAAAAAGTGATACTCTGAGAACACAGCCCTAGTGTCTCTGGTATTTTGAGTGTAAAAAGTGATACTCGTGGAACACAGCCCTAATGTCTGTATTACATTGGAGTTGATTTGCTCGAAAGGTTAGGCCCAGCCATGTGTGTTTGTGTAGTTTAATAGTGTGGGGATTGGGATGGGGAGTTGGCGACAGTCACCCCCCAAGAGAGAGATAAGGGCAGACTGGCACGAGGCGATAACAACCATCTTATTCTGGGTCACAGCTGTAAACCTCTGACACACACACACACACACACACACACACACACACACACACACACACACACACACACACACACACACACACACACACACACACACACACACACACACACACACACACACACACACACACACACACACACACACACACACACACACTGCTATGACTGTATAGCGTAGATAGTGTCTCTCTCTCTCTCTCTTTCCAGAGCAAGGTAGATATTGGGTTCTAAATAACATGGTAAAATAATGACGGACAACTATAGAAGCTCAAACCAAAGTTTATTCACCCAAAGGGTTGGACAGCTGAACAGACAAAAAAAATAAAACATATTCACACAAGTACAGGTATTTAACCCTTTCTCCTATTCTGAGCCTCCTCCTATACATCTGAACAGCCAGTACATCTCTGTTGCTGGACAGAACTCCAGTCGTATCTGTTCTTCCTCACTCTATTTCTGATTTGACCTCGGCCCCAAATTCCTCACTCCTCCCCGTTGGATCCCTGATGTCTAACAATAACAATATTCTGACGGAATGTAAATGTTCTACATTCCCCTCTCTCCCTCTGTGACACGCATAAGGATACGTCATAGTTTTAGAACTCAGAACCCATCACAGAGTACCTATCTTCTCCCCTCCGTGTGTGTGTGTGTGTGTGTGTGTGTGTGTGTGTGTGTGTGTGTGTGTGTGTGTGTGTGTGTGTGTGTGTGTGTGTGTGTGTGTGTGTGTGTGTGTGTGTGTGTGTGTGTGTGTGTGTGTGTGTGTGTGTGTGTGTGTCTAGTCTAGCAGTTAGAGGTCAACTGTCTGAGAGGGAAATGAGAAGTACGATGAAGAGAAGTACTATGATGAGAAGTACTATGATGAGAAGTATTATGATGAGAAGTACTAAGATGAGAAGTATTATGATGAGAAGTACTACGATGAGAACTGTGGGATGATCTTCAATTCTATGAAGGTTACAACCCCCCCCTCAGGTCTCTGATCACTACTAATCTCCGTGTAACCCCCCCCCCCCCTCCAGGTCTCTGATCACTACTAATCTCAGTGTAACCCCCCCCCCTACAGGTCTCTGATCACTACTAATCTCAGTGTAACCCCCCCCCCCCCCCCCTCCCCCTCCAGGTCTCTGATCACTACTAATCTCAGTGTAACACCCCCCTCCCCCTCCAGGTCTCTGATCACTACTAATCTCAGTGTAACCCCCCCCCCCCCCCCTCCAGGTCTCTGATCACTACTAATCTCAGTGTAACCCCCCCTCCAGGTCTCTGATCACTACTAATCTCCGTGTAACCCCCCCCCCCCCCTCCCCCTCCAGGTCTCTGATCACTACTAATCTCAGTGTAACACCCCCCTCCCCCTCCAGGTCTCTGATCACTACTAATCTCAGTGTAACCCCCCCCCCCCCCCTCCAGGTCTCTGATCACTACTAATCTCAGTGTAACCCCCCCTCCAGGTCTCTGATCACTACTAATCTCACTGTAACCCCCCCCCCCCCCCTCCAGGTCTCTGATCACTACTAATCTCAGTGTAACCCCCCCCCCCAGGTCTCTGATCACTACTAATCTCAGTGTAACCCCCCTCCCCCTCCAGGTCTCTGATCACTACTAATCTCCGTGTAACCCCCCCCCCCCTCCAGGTCTCTGATCACTACTAATCTCAGTGTAACCCCCCCCCCTCCAGGTCTCTGATCACTACTAATCTCAGTGTAACCCCCCCCCCCCCCCCCCCCCAGGTCTCTGATCACTATTAATCTCAGTGTAACCCCCCCCCCCCCCCTCCAGGTCTCTGATCACTACTAATCTCCGTGTAACCCCCCCCCCCCCCCCCCTCCCCCTCCAGGTCTCTGATCACTGCTAATCTCAGTGTAACACCCCCCTCCCCCTCCAGGTCTCTGATCACTACTAATCTCAGTGTAACCCCCCCCCCCCCCCCCCCCCCCTCCAGGTCTCTGATCACTACTAATCTCAGTGTAACCCCCCCTCCAGGTCTCTGATCACTACTAATCTCACTGTAACCCCCCCCCCCCCCCCTCCAGGTCTCTGATCACTACTAATCTCAGTGTAACCCCCCCCCCCCAGGTCTCTGATCACTACTAATCTCAGTGTAACCCCCCTCCCCCTCCAGGTCTCTGATCACTACTAATCTCCGTGTAACCCCCCCCCCCCCCCCCCAGGTCTCTGATCACTACTAATCTCAGTGTAACCCCCCCCCCCCACCAGGTCTCTGATCACTACTAATCTCAGTGTAACCCCCCCCTCCCCCCCAGGTCTCTGATCACTACTAATCTCCGTGTCACACCCCCCCCCCCCCCCTCCAGGTCTCTGATCACTACTAATCTCAGTGTAACCCCCCCCCCCAGGTCTCCTGCCTCTGTCTCTTCGACACTACTCTCCCTTTCCTACCGGCCGTCTCCCGTCTCTCTCCAAATGACATCCCTGCAACTATCGATGTCCAGCCACCCGACAACCTGCCCCCTCGAACCGTATCCTCTCCTCCCTTCTCCAGACCGTCTCTGGAGACATTCTCCCATTCCACATTTCCCTCATCAACTCATCCCTCACCACTGTCTGCATCACCTCTGACTTCTAGATGTCGGGAGTCACTCCCAACACTTGAACATTCTGATGTCTATAACTACAGATCGGTATCCCTGCTTTCTATTCATTCTGAAAATACTTGAGTGTGCTGTCTCTAAACAGCTCTCTCGTTATCTCTCTCGGGACGATCTTCCTGACCCTAGCCAGATAGGCTTCAAGACGGGTCACTCAACCGAGACTGCTCCCCTATCTGTGTCACGGAGGCTATCCACACTTCCAAAGCTGACTCTCTCTCCTCTGTTCTCATCCTCCTAGAGCTCTCTTCTGTGTCACGGAGGGTATCCACACTTCCAAAGCTGACTCTCTCTCCTCTGTTCTCATCCTCCTAGAGCTCTCTTCTGCCTTGGACACCATGAGTCATCAGATCCTCCTCTTCACCCTCCCAGGGCTGGGCGTCTCAGGCTCTGTACAGTCTTGGATCAGACAGGTCACCCGTGATACAAGTCAGAATTCGACGTCCATCCATGTCTGAGGATGTCGGAAGACGATGTGGAAACCCGGCCACTAGGGGAGCGACAGTGAGCGCTGTTAGCTTCAGCTAGGTTTCGGTTTTCCTTAGTAACCGTGGACGAAGATGGCGGACAGGTATAAGCATCAGCCTCTGATTCCAAAGGTTGCACGTTTGAATCCACACACACACGGAGGGGAGAAGATAGGTACTCTGTGATGGGTTCTGAGTTCTAAACTTAAAGAACTATTTTTTTGTTTGAATCATATCCCAAACCTTAACCTTTAGTTAATAACTAACATTACGAATATGGAGTTAACCTCCACAGGATTCGGTCCCCCCCCCCCTCCCATGGGACAGTTGAGCTAACGTAGGCTAATGTGATTAGCATGAGGTTGTATGTAACATGAACATTTCCCGGGTTAATTCCGGTTAATCTAACTGCACTGTCCAATTTACAGTAGCTATTACAGTGAAATAATCCCATGCTATTGTTTTGGACAGTCATTTGGACAGTCTTGATACAACATTTTGAACAGAAATGCAATGGTTCATTGAATCAGTCTAAAACGTTGCACATACGCTGCTGCCATCTAGTGGCCAAAATCTAAATTGCGCCTAACCTGGAATAACACACTGTGACCGTTCTCTTGCATTTCAAAGATGATGAAAAAAAAAATAATAATACATCTTTGTATTATCTTTTACCAGATCTAATGTGTTATATTCTCCTACATTAATTTCACATTTCCAAAACCTTCAAAGTGTTTCCTTTCAAATGGTATCAAGAATATGCATATCCTTGCTTCAGGTCCTGAGCTACAGGCAGTTAGATTTGGGTATGTCATTTTAGGAGAAAATTGAAAAAGGGTCCAATCCCTAATGCCTGAACAGAATCTTACACGTTTCGGAGTTAATTCCGACCTTTGACCTTAAACACCTTTTAGAAACGTGTCTAATTGTGACGTGAGACTGTGAGGTCACTGGCAGGTCGCTCCTACCTGGTGACGTGGAGAGGATCTGTGTCTGCACCACGTACTCTCACTACTGGAGTCCCGCTGGGCTCGGTTCTCGACGGTTCTCTACATGGTCTCTCTTTTCATTGCTATTCGGATGACACTCAACTACTTTTCTCCTTCCCCCCTTTTGAAACCCAGGTGAAAACACGCATCTCTGCGTGCCTGGAAGATATCTAAGCTTGGATGTCGGCTCACCCCCTCAAGCTTAACCTCGACAAGACAGAGCTGCTCTTCCGGCATGGGGAAGGCCTCTCCATCACGGTAGACAACTCCACGGCGTCCCCTCCCAGAATGCAAAGAACCTTGCTGTGACCCTGGACAACACCCTGTCAATCTCTGCAAAACATCGAAGCAGTGACTCGCTCCTGCAGGTTCAAGCTCTACAACATCCGTAGAGTACAGTCGTGGCCAAAAGTTTTGAGAATGACACAAATAGTAATTTCCACAAAGTTTGCTGCTTCAGTGTCTTTAGATATTTTTTGTCAGATGTTACTATGGAATACTGAAGTATAATTACAAGCATTTCATAAGTGTCAAAGGCTTTTATTGACAATTACATGAAGCTGATGCAAAGAGTCAATATTTGCAGTGTTGACCCTTCTTTTTCAAGACCTCTGCAATATGTCCTGGCATGTTGTCAATTAACTTCTCGGCCATATCCTGACTGATGGCAACACATTCTTGCACAATCAATGCTTGGAGTTTGTCAGAATTTGTGGGGTTTTGTTTGTCCCCCCACCACTTGAGGATTGACCACAAGTTCTCAATGGGATTAAGGTCTGGGGAGTTTCCTGGCCATGGACCCAAAATATCGACTTTGACTTTTGCCTTATGGGAAGGTGCTCCATCATGCTGGAAAAAGCATTGTTCGTCACCAAACTGTTCCTGAAGTTGCTCTTGGAGGATGTGTTGGTACCATTCTTTATTCATGGCTGTGTTCTTAGGCAAAATTGTGAGGGAGCCCACTCCCTTGGCTGAGAAGCAACCCCACACATGAATGGTCTCAGGATGCTTTACTGTTGGCATGACACAGGACTGATGGTAGCGTTCACCTTGTCTTCTCCGGAAAAGCTTTCTTCCGGATGCCCCAAACAATCGGAAAGGGGATTCATCAGAGAAAATGACTTTACCCCAGTCCTCAGCGGTCCTGTACCTTTTGCAGAATATCAGTCTGTCCCTGATGTTTTTCCTGGAGAGAAGTGGCTTCTTTGCTGCCCTTCTTGACACCAGGCCATCCTCCAAAAGTCTTCACCTCACTGTGCGTGCAGATGCACTCACACCTGCCTGCTTCCATTCCTGAGCAAGCTCTGTACTGGTGGTGCCCCAATCCCACAGCTGAATAAACTTTAGGAGATGGTCCTGGCGCTTGCTGGACTTTCTTGGGCGCCCTGAAGCCTTCTTCACAACAATTGAACCGCTCTCCTTGAAGTTCTTGATGATCCGATAAATTGTTGATTTAGGTGCAATCTTACTGGCAGCAATATCCTTACCTGTGAAGCCCTATTTGTGCAAATCAATGATGACGGCACGTGTTTCCTTGCAGGTAACCATGGTTGACAGAGGAAGAACAATGATCCCAAGCACCACCCTCCTTTTGAAGCTTCCAGTCTGTTATTCGAACTCAATCAGCATGACAGAGTGATCTCCAGCCTTGTCCTCGTCAACACTCACACCTGTGTTAACGAGAGAATCACTGACATGATGTCAGCTGGTCCTTTTGTGGCAGGGCTGAAATGCAGTGGAAATGTTTTTGGGGGATTCAGTTCATTTGCATGGCAAAGAGGGACTTTGCAATTAATTGCAATTCATCTGATCACTTTTCATAACATTCTGGAGAATATGCAAATTGCCATCATACAAACTGAGGCAGCAGACTTTGTGAAAATTAATATTTGTGTAATTTTCAAAACTTTTGGCCACAACTGTACAACCTTTCTTAATCCAGGCACTTGTCATCTCTCGTCTGGACTACTGCAACTCTCTGTTGGCTGGGCTCCCCACTTATTTGTCCAGAATCCAGCCCACATGGTGTTCAACCTTCCCAAGTTCTCCCATGTCACCCCGCTCATCTGCACACTCCACTGGCTTCCAGTCGAAGCTCGTCTGCATTACAGGACCATAGGGCGGCGCACAATTGGCCCAGCGTCGCACGGGTTAGGGTTTGGCCCGGGGTAGGCCGTCATTGTAAATAAGAACTTGTTCTTAAGTGACTTGCCTAGTTAAATAAAAAATACTTGCCTACATAGCAGCAAGGGGAACTGCCCCTCCCTACCTTCAGGCTAAGCTCAAACCCTACACCCCAACCTGTGCACGCTGTTCTGGTCTCATGGCCACTTGTCTTTTACTACCATCAAGAAGAATGTACGAACTACGACTATAATACGTGGTTGTCTCAACTAGCTATCTTGAGATGAATGCACTAACTGTAAGTCGCTATGGATAAGAGCGTCTGCTAAATGACTAAAACGTCAAATATAAATGTTAGTACTATGACCTTCACTTCCCTGAAGGTTAAACATGGTCCTCTCCTCTGCTAACACAGCTACCTGTCTGCTGTCACTAATACGGTCCTCTCTCTGCTAACACAGCTACCTGTCTGCTGTCACTACTACGGTCCTCTCTCTGCTAACACAGCTACCTGTCTGATGTCACTACTCTCGTACTCTCTCTGCTAACACAGCTACCTGTCTGCTGTCACTACTACAGTCCTCTCTCTGCTAACACAGCTACCTGTCTGCTGTCACTACTACGGCCCTCTCTCTGCTAACACAGCTACCTGTCTGCTGTCACTACTACGGTCCTCTCTCTGCTAACACAGCTACCTGTCTGCTGTCACTACTACGGTCCTCTCTCTGCTAACACAGCTACCTGTCTGATGTCACTACTACGGCCCTCTCTCTGCTAACACAGCTACCTGTCTGCTGTCACTACTACAGTCCTCTTTCTGCTAACACAGCTACCTGTCTGCTGTCACTACTCTCGTACTCTCTCTGCTAACACAGCTACCTGTCTGCTGTCACTACTACGGTCCTCTCTCTGCTAACACAGCTACCTGTCTGCTGTCACTACTACGGCCCTCTCCCTGCTAACACAGCTACCTGTCTGATGTCACTACTATCGTCCTCTCTCTGCTAACACAGCTACCTGTCTGATGTCACTAGTCTCGTCCTCTCTCTGCTGACACAGCTACCTGTCTGATGTCACTACTACGGTCCTCTCTCTGCTAACACAGCTACCTGTCTGCTGTCACTACTATCGTACTCTCTCTGCTAACACAGCTACCTGTCTGCTGTCACTACTACGGCCCTCTCCCTGCTAACACAGCTACCTGTCTGATGTCACTACTATCGTACTCTCTCTGCTAACACAGCTACCTGTCTGCTGTCACTACTACGGTCCTCTCTCTGCTAACACAGCTACCTGTCTGCTGTCACTACTACGGTCCTCTCTCTGCTAACACAGCTACCTGTCTGCTGTCACTACTACAACCCTCTCTCTGCTAACACAGCTATCTGTCTGCTGTCACTACTACGGTCCTCTCTCTGCTAACACAGCTACCTGTCTGCTGTCACTACTACAACCCTCTCTCTGCTAACACAGCTACCTGTCTGATGTCACTACTACGGTCCTCTCTCTGCTAACACAGCTACCTGTCTGATGTCACTACTACGGCCCTCTCTCTGCTAACACAGCTACCTGTCTGATGTCACTACTACGGTCCTCTCTCTGCTAACACAGCTACCTGTCTGCTGTCACTACTACGGTCCTCTCTCTGCTAACACAGCTACCTTTCTGCTGTCACTACTATGGTCCTCTCTCTGCTAACACAGCTACCTGTCTGATGTCACTACTACGGCCCTCTCTCTGCTAACACAGCTACCTGTCTGCTGTCACTACTACGTCCTCTCTCTGCTAACACAGCTACCTGTCTGATGTCACTACTCTCGTACTCTCTCTGCTAACACAGCTACCTGTCTGCTGTCACTACTACAGTCCTCTCTCTGCTAACACAGCTACCTGTCTGCTGTCACTACTACGGCCCTCTCTCTGCTAACACAGCTACCTGTCTGCTGTCACTACTACGGTCCTCTCTCTGCTAACACAGCTACCTGTCTGCTGTCACTACTACAGTCCTCTCTCTGCTAACACAGCTACCTGTCTGCTGTCACTACTACGGTCCTCTCTCTGCTAACACAGCTACCTGTCTGATGTCACTACTACGGCCCTCTCTCTGCTAACACAGCTACCTGTCTGCTGTCACTACTACGGTCCTCTCTCTGCTAACACAGCTACCTGTCTGCTGTCACTACTACGGTCCTCTCTCTGCTAACACAGCTACCTGTCTGATGTCACTACTACGGCCCTCTCTCTGCTAACACAGCTACCTGTCTGCTGTCACTACTACGGTCCTCTCTCTGCTAACACAGCTACCTGTCTGATGTCACTACTACAGTCCTCTCTCTGCTAACACAGCTACCTGTCTGATGTCACTACTACAGTCCTCTCACTGCTAACACAGCTACCTGTCTGATGTCACTACTCTCGTACTCTCTCTGCTAACACAGCTACCTGTCTGATGTCACTACTACAGTCCTCTCTCTGCTAACACAGCTACCTGTCTGATGTCACTACTCTCGTACTCTCTCTGCTAACACAGCTACCTGTCTGATGTCACTACTACGGTCCTCTCTCTGCTAACACAGCTACCTGTCTGCTGTCACTACTACAGTCCTCTCTCTGCTAACACAGCTACCTGTCTGATGTCACTACTACGGTCCTCTCTCTGCTAACACACCAGCCTGCTGTTTCTTCACCAAAGATCCTTATCTTAACCACACTGACATGGAATAATTAAGGTTACAGAGAAAAGGAGGAGGATTCTTGCCACTGTCTGCTTAAGAGATTTGTGTCTATTTAAGTCCTTGTCACTTTCTCTTTTCTATATTCTATATTCTATTTTCTGACACAGACACACACACAAGCACACACACAAAGGCGAGCACACGCCCACACTCTTTTTCTCTCTCTCTCTCTCTCTCTCTCTCTCTCTCTCTCTCTCTCTCTCTCTCTCTCTCTCTCTCTCTCTCTCTCTCTCTCTCTCTCTCTCTCTCTCTCTCTCTCTCTCTCTCTCTCTCTCTCTCTCTCTCTCTCTCTCTCTCTCTCTCTCTCTCTCTCTCTCTCTCTCTCTCTCTCTCTCTCTCTCTCTCTCTCTCTCTCTCTCTCTCTCTCTCTCTCTCTCTCTCTCTCTCTCTGTGTGTGTCGGAGTCAGCAGCAGGACTGAGTATCTGAAGCCTAATGGACAGACAGATAGTGTCCAACTGTTCCTAACAATGGAGCAGGTGTTTGATTATCACACAGACAGACAGAGTTAACGACACGCAACATGGCCTCAACTTAAAAAACAAACCTAAAGTATTAAGTATAGCAAGCTCTCACTGTCTCACTGCAGAATTAGACGTTTATCCACGTTTCTCTGAACGTCAAGTTGAACGTCAAGTTGCTTAAAATATCAAATTTGGAAGTATTTTTGACACCCTAGGTTTATGCCTTCTTCTCAGTATTGTTCTGTTGCACCAACAGTCACATTTAGAAGGTTAAGGTTTGGGTTGGCGTTAAAATTAAACAATTTAAAACGAGTGTCCACCACTGGGATCTAACACGCAACTTGATCCAGAGTCATAGGATTACGCCCACCCACCACACCTGTAGCAAAACCCAAGTCTACTTGATGGTAATAGCGCTCACTGTTGCCCCTAGTGGACGGTTTTGAAGACATTCCCCAACGTCCTCAGGACATGGATAGATGTCCAATTTTGAAGTCACTCTTGAGCGTTCTGCCTGTCCCATGTCTGTGTCTCTCTCTCTCCCCATCGCTTTGTTTCAGGTCCAGGTGACATTTGTCTATTCCCCCCTCAGGGGTCCTAGGGATGCAGGCAATCCTGGCAGGCAAGCAGAGGGACCCCTACAGAGAGATGGAAGGCAGGGAGAGGGCCTACTGTCCCTCCCTGGTCTGTCTCTAGCTCCCACAGACAACCGTTGCTCACTACCACTACGGAATATGGAACTTTTTTATCCGACATTTAGAGAGAAATCTTGTAGTCAACGCACAGTAAGAATGCAGTCCTTTTTTCAGAGAACAAACATCTGTTTTTCAGGAGCGTAAGAAATATTGAAAGACAAACGAGTGACACAAGTCTAAGAGGCGGATGACTAATGGCACTGAGAGTTGACTGTTGTGCCCATTTATCACTTTAACCTCTCCCTTACAGGCCGATCGCTCAAGAGTGACTTCGGAATTGGACGTCTATCCATGTCCTGAGAACGTCAGTAAATGCTTTCAAAACCGGCCTCTAGGGGCAACAGTGAGCACTATTACCATCAAGCAGACTTGGACTTGACTTAATGTTTAAACCCTTTCAATCAATCAATAAATCAAATGTGTTTACAAAGTCCTTCTTACATCAGCTGATGTCACAAAGTGCTGTACAGAAACCCAGCCTAAAACCCCAAACAGCAAGCAATGCAGATGTAGAAGCACGGTGGCTAGGAAAAACTCTCCTAGAAAGGCCAGGACCTAGGTAGAAACCTAGAGAGCAACCAGGCTATGAGGGGTGGCCAGGCCTTTTCTGGCTGTGTCGGGTGGAGATTATAACAGAACATGGCCAAGATGAACAACCTCAACTCTTAACCCTTAACCCTAAACCTCATCTGGATCTATTGTTGAATAATATTGCTATTGAGCATGTTGAAGAGACTAAACTGCCGGGTGTAACCCAAGAGAGCAAGCTATAATGGTCAAAACATTTAGACTCAATGGTTCATGAAATGGGAAGAGGTCTGCTCATGATAATGCATTGCTCTGCTTTCTTGATATCTCAGTCAAGCAGACAGGTCCTACAAGCCAATGTTTTGTCGCAATAGGACAACTTCGGTTGTGTGGTCAGGTGCGGCAAAGAAGGACATAGGCAAATTGCAGTTAGTCCACAACAGAGTAGCACGTATTGTACTTAGATGTACATGGAGGGTGAATGTCATTTGCAGAAATGTCAATCTCTCCTGGCTCAAAGTTGAGGAGAAATTGATTGCATCACTATTGGTCGCTGTGCGAGGTGTTGAAGGTACCAAACTATCTGTTCAAGCAGGTGGCACACAGTTCGGACACTCATCAGTACATGACATGCAGCCAGAGGTCGCTTAACAGACCCCAGGTCCAGAACATTAATAAATAAAGCCCTGACTAAATGGAACTCTCTACCATCCATCAGGTAACTAAATGGAACTCTCTGCCATCCCCCAGGTAACTAAATGGAACTCTCTGCCATCCCCCAGGTAACTAAATGGAACTCTCTAACATCCCCCAGGTAACTAAATGGAACTCTCTAACATCCCCCAGGTAACTAAATGGAACTCTCTGCCATCCCCCAGGTAACTAAATGGAACTCTCTACCATCCCCCAGGTAACTAAATGGAACTCTCTGCCATCCCCCAGGTAACTAAATGGAACTCTCTACCATCCCCCAGGTAACTAAATGGAACTCTCTGCCATCCCCCAGGTAACTAAATGGAACTCTCTACCATCCCCCAGGTAACTAAATGGAACTCTCTGCCATCCCCCAGGTAACTAAATGGAACTCTCTAACATCCCCCAGGTAACTAAATGGAACTCTCTAACATCCCCCAGGTAACTAAATGGAACTCTCTGCCATCCCCCAGGTAACTAAATGGAACTCTCTACCATCCCCCAGGTAACTAAATGGAACTCTCTACCATCCCCCAGGTAACTAAATGGAACTCTCTACCATCCCCCAGGTAACTAAATGGAACTCTCTACCATCCCCCAGGTAACTAAATGGAACTCTCTACCATCCCCCAGGTAACTAAATGGAACTCTCTACCATCCCCCAGGTAACTAAATGGAACCCTCTACCATCCCCCAGGTAACTAAATGTAACTCTCTACCATCCCCCAGGTAACTAAATGGAACTCTCTACCATCCCCCAGGTAACTAAATGGAACTCTCTGCCATCCCCCAGGTAACTAAATGGAACTCTCTGCCATCCCCCAGGTAACTAAATGGAACTCTCTGCCATCCCCCAGGTAACTAAATGGAACTCTCTGCCATCCCCCAGGTAACTAAATGGAACTCTCTGCCATCCCCCAGATAATGTAAATGTAGTGCTACGTATATTTTTTGTATATTATGTATTTTATCAGTGGTGTTGTTTCCTGTTGAGACCCCAGGAAGAGTAGCCCCTGTCTAGGCAGCAGCAACACTACATGAACAAAAGTATGTGGACACCTGCTCGTTGAACATCTCAATTCCAAAATCATGGGCATTAATATTGAGTTGGTTCCCCCTTTGCTGCTGCAACAGCTTCAGTTCAACCACAGCATTAGTGAGGTCGGGCACTGACGTTTGGTGATTAGACTCTCTGGCTTTCTGTCGGCTTTCCAATTCATCCCAAAGGTGTTTGATGGGGTTGAGGTGAGGACTCTGTACAGGCCAGTCAAGTTCTTCCACACCAATCTCGACAAACCATTTCTGTATAGACATCGCTTTGTGCACGGGGGTTTTGTCATGCTGAAACAGGAAAGGGCCTTCCCCCAAACTGTTGCCACAAAGTTGGAAGTACAGAATTGTCTAGAATGTCATTGTAGGCTGTAGTCATTAAGATTTCCCTTCACCCGAACTAAGGGGCCCAGCCCAAACCACGAAAAACAGCCCCAGACCATTATTACTCCTCCACCAAACTTTACAGTTGGCACTATGCATTCAGGCAGGTATCGTTCTCCTGGCATCCACCGAACCCAGATACGTATGTCGGACTGCCAGATGGTGAAGTGTGGATTCAAACCAGGGACTGTAGTGAATCCTCTTACACTGAGATGCAGTGCCTTAGACCGCTGCGCCACTCAGGAACCCTTGGGAGTTGACCGGGGCAGAAATTTGACAAACTGACTTGTTGGAACGGTGGCATCCTATGACGGTGCCACGTTGAAAGTCACTGAGATCTTCAGTAAGACATTCTACTACCAATGTTTGTCTATAGAGATATGACTGTGTGCTCGATTTTATACACCTCTCAGCAACGGGTGTGGCTGCAATAGCCAAATCCACAAATTTGAAGGGTTGTCCACATACTTTTGTATATATAGTGTAATTGGGAACCTAATAAATACAAAAATACTAAAACTCTTAACCTTCTAAATTTGACATTTGGAGCAACTTTGAAATTGAACTTTTGGAGAAACGTGGATAAACGTCTAATTCTGCAGTGAGACTGTGAGAGCTTGTTGCTCCACCTCTTCTCGCTCTCTCTCTCGCGCTCTCTCTCTCCCCTCCACATAAAAGCACTCTCCAGCTCTGTGATAATGTGTTATTACCATCAAGTAGGCTCGGGCTTGACTTAATGTTTTAACCCTTTCCAAAATCGTGACTCTTTATCTTCTAAATTTGACGTTTGGAGAAAACATTTTACTTGTATGTTTGGAGAAATGGAAAGATACTGAGCCGGATGAGTCAACCAAGGGTGTAAAAAACACTTTGAAACGTTCTGTTTGGAGAAACATGGACAAACGTCTAATTGTGTAGTGAGACAGTGAGAGCTTGTGGCTCCCCCCTCCTCTATTTTCGCCACTCCACTTAAAAGCACTACCTCCATCTCTGTGATAATGTGATGGGCAGAAGAGAGAGAGTGAGAGCGAGATGGAGAGACAGAGAGAGAGAGAGACAGAGAGGGATTGAGAGAGAGAGAGAGAGAGAGAGAGAGAGAGAGAGAGAGAGAGAGAGAGAGAGAGAGAGAGAGAGAGAGAGAGAGAGAGAGAGAGAGAGAGAGAGAGAGAGAGCAGAGAGAGAGAGAGAGAGAGAGAGAGAGAGAGAGAGAGAGAGAGAGAGAGAGAGAGAGAGAGAGAGAGAGAGAGAGAGAGAGAGAGAGAGAGAGAGAGAGAGAGAGAGAGAGAGAGAGAGAGAGAGAGAGGTAATGTGGAGAGAGGCAAGCGACAGAGCGGAGGAGATGCGGGGTAATTGCGTGCCGTGAAGCATCTATGGTTTTGTGAGCGCACACACACACACACACACACACACACACACACACACACACACACACACACACACACACACACACACACACACACACACACACACACACACACACACACACACACACACACACACACACACACACACACACACACACACACACATACTGTAATTACCTGGTCACTGCAGCTGCTTCACGCTATTGTTGAACAAACACATACACAGTAATTAGAGAGGTAGAGAGAGATGGAGAGAGGGAGAGATGGAGGGATGGATGGAGGGAGGAAGGGAGAGATGGAGGGAGGGAGAGATGGATGATGGAGAGAAAGACGGCTCTTCATTCACACCTCTAGTCATGCAGAGAGGAATGCAGCTGGAGATCAACAAATGAACAAAGAAACTAATGAATGAACGAGGAGAGGACTGGTCTAGCAGGGTTATTATTACGACCAATCTCTCTTTAATTTTTCACCCACTATATCTCCCTTCATCTGACACTGTCTCTCCCTTCATCTGACACTATCTCTCCCTTCATCTGACACTATCTCTCCCTTCATCTGACACTATCTCTCCCTTCATCTGACACTATCTCTCCCTTCATCTGACACTATCTCTCCCTTCATCTGACACTATCTCTCCCTTCATCTGACACTATCTCTCCCTTCATCTGACACTGTCTGTCTGTCTGTCTGTCTGTCTGTCTGTCTGTCTGTCTGTCTGTCTGTCTGTCTGTCTGTCTGTCCTCTCTCTGTCTCTCTCAGTGTTAATGGCTGTCATTTATGTTGTTGTTGATGTGTTTGTTGATGTGTTTGTTGTTGTGTTGTCTGTGGTGGTAAGAGGTTGGAGGGGGTGTGAGAGACCTTCATATTGAAGTAGAAGCAGAGCAACTTGCCTTTATCACACACACACACATACATACACACACACACACAGACTCTCTCACAAAGGCCCTGCAATTAAGTTTGAAAAGAAACAAATAACCCCACAATTCTCCTCCAGAGGACTTCACACACACACACACACACACACACACACACACACACACACACACACACACACACACACACACACACACACACACACACACACACACACACACACACACACACACACACACACACACACACACACACACACACACACACACACACACACACACACACACACACACACACACACAGACTTGACCCTCTCTGCCGCTTTCACACATATAATGGTGTGTGTGTGTGTGTGTGTGTGTGTGTGTGTGTGTGTGTGTGTGTGTGTGTGTGTGTGTGTGTGTGTGTGTGTGTGTGTGTGTGTGTGTGTGTGTGTGTGTGTGTGTGTGTGTGTGTGTGTGTGTGTGTGTGTGTCTGTTTGTGTCTGTTTGTGTCTGTTTGTGTCTGTTTGTGTGTGTGTGTGGCATTGTTAAGTAGGACACCACACTGAGAGACAGACACTGGAGACAGTTCTCCCTCCTGTCGGCCTTTCCTGCCAAGCAGGTGAGCTATAGTGCACTCGTCTCCAGTGCCAGGTCCTTAGTGTACACTCATGTATGCACTATCCCAGGTGGCAGACACTCTATGTGCCTTTGTGTGTGTGCAAAGAAAGGGAGGATAAGAAGAAAGAAAGAGATCTGAAACACAAGATATATACCATCAACTTCCTCCATCAGGGGGAGTAGAGGAGGAGGAGAGGAGGAGGAGGAGGAGGAGGAAGGGACCTTTCCTTAGTGGATACTCATCTCCATTGCCAGGCCTGTAGCATTCCAGGTGCCAGCCACGCTCTCAGCCACAATCTGTGTCTTTGTATCTCAATGAAAGAGAATGGATCTAAAGCACAAGAGATACACCAGGGAGGATGAGAGGAAGAGGAGGAGGAGGAGGAGGTGGAGGAGGAGAGGAGGCAGTGGCCTTTTTCTCATCGGTCCATCCAGCATTTCTCCTTCTTTCTTTACGTTCCATTTTCCTTCCTTTCACTCCCTTCCTTTCACTCTCTTCCATTCTCTCTTCCATTCTCTCTCTCTCTCTCTCTCTCTCTCTCTCTCTCTCTCTCTCTCTCTCTCTCTCTCTCTCTCTCTCTCTCTCTCTCTCACCCGCTCTCTCTCTCTCTCTCACCCGCTCTGTCTCTGTCTCTCTCTCTCTCTCTTTCTCTATCTCTCTGTCTTCTCTCCCCCCTCTCTTTCTCTCTCTTCCATCCCATATCTCTGTCCTTTCCCTCTCTCTCTCTCTATTCTTTCTTTTCCCTCCATCGTCTCCTCTCTGAGGCACTGTCTTTCTCTGTTCTCCAAGTGGATGGAACCCGTCCTCTGGTCGTTGCTTGGGGAGTTCTGTCAAAACTAGGCCATCTCTAAAAACAAAAACACAGAGCCATGGGCACACAGTTTACCTTATCTTTCTCTCTCTAAGAGCTGAAAACACAAAACACACAGACCACCCAACACAACCAGACATTCAGTAACGGTGAATAAAAAGCAATATTACAACCTATGTGTTGTGATAATTGCATTGTTTGCTCTATAAGCTGTTAGTCTATATGGAGGCTGAAGAAATTTGACTTGTCACCTAAAACCCTCACAAACTTTTACAGATGCACAATTGAGAGCATCCTGTCGGGCTGTATCACCGTCTGGTACGGCAACTGCACCGCCCACAACCGCAGGGCTCTCCAGAGGGTGGTGCGTTCTGCACAACGCATCACCGGGGGCAAACTACCTGCCCTCCAGGACACCTACAGCACCCGGTGTCACAGGAAGGCCATAAAGATCATCAAGGACAACAACCACCCGAGCCACTGCCTGTTCACCCCGCTATCATCCAGAAGGCGAGGTCAGTACAGGTGCATTAAAGTTGGGACCGAGAGACTGAAAAATAGCTTCTATCTCAAGACCATCAGACTGTTAATGCCATTAATGTCTCTGTTGGAATGTCTGTGTGAGAGGTTGGGTGTGGGTTTTACTGTCGGGATGTTTATAATGGGGTACTATTCAAATAAAGAGAAGGCCAAATCTGTGTTGTTGAATTTTTGTTTGCTCAGGCAAATCTGGCTATTTTGGCTTACAAGGAGGAACAGGGTCAAAGGTGAGGTTTTAATGAGGATGTATCGTTAAAGAAAAAAATTACCTCTCTCTCTCAAAATCCTATTTACCCTAACACCTTACCCTAACCCTAACCCTAATCCTAACCCTAACCCTAACCCTAAGTCAAACCCCTAAGCCTAAAATACAATTTTTTTCTCGTGGAGACCCGCGAAATGTCCTTGTTTTTCTATCCTTGTGAAGATTTTTCTATCCTTGTGATGACTTCTGGTCCCCACAAGAATAGTGAAACCACACACACACACACACACACACACACACACACACACACACACACACACACACACACACACACACACACACACACACACATTTTATATTTTAGTCATTTAAGCAGATGGTCTTTTTCCAGAGTGACTTAGCCTTACAATTGCTTTAGAGTTTTAGGGAATGATAGTGAGGGATAGTCAAGTACACGTCTCTATTCAACGCTGTGCTGCCTGTCCCTCCAACACCACTTCCAGCAGCATCTGGTCTCCCATCCAGGGGACCAACCAGGACGTGCTAGAAGAGTGGAATTGGGTAAGTATTGTGTGACAGTTTTCAACAAAGCGGTAAACACAAAATAAACAGAAACAAGAGAAACACTACACATACCACGCTGCATCCCACTGCTGGCTTGCTTCTGAAGCTCAGCAGAGCACGTCCTGGTTGGTCGCCTGGATGGGAGACCAGATGCTGCTGGAAGTGGTGTTGGAGGGCCAGTAGGAGGCACTCTTTCCTCTGGTCTAAAAAAATATATATCCCAATGCCCCAGGGCAATTATTGGGGACATTGCCCTGTGTAGGGTGCCGTCTTTCAGATGGGGTGTCCTGACTCTCTGTGGTCATTAAAGATCCCATGGCACTTAATGTAAGAGTAGTGGTGTTAACCCTGGTGTGCAGGATAAATTCCCAACCTGGCCCTCATACCATCGTGGTCACTTAATCATCTCCAGTTTACAATTGACTCATTCATCCCCCTTCCTCTCCCCTGTAACTATTCCCCAGGTCGTTGCTGTAAATGTGTTCTCAGTCAACATACCTGGTAAAATAAGTACTTAAAAATATAAAGGTAAAAAAAAAACATTTCAAAAATTCAAATACATACCATGACAAGCCCTCACTTGTCCATAAAGACACTGAAATAACCCTTTCACATATACAGTGCCTTCAAAAAATATTCACATCACTTTTTGTCTACATTTTGATGTGTTACAAAGGGGGATAAAAATTGATTTAATTGTCAAACGATCTACACAAAATACTCAAGTCAAAAGTGGAAGAAAATTTCTAAAAAGTATTCAACCCCCTGAGTAAATGTTAGAATCCCCTTTGGCAGCGATTACAGCTGTAAGTCTTTCAGGGTAAGTATCTAAGGGCATTTCTTTCAGCTCTGTCAAGTTGGTTCTTGATCATTACTAGACAGCCATTTTCATGTCTTGCCATAGATTTTAAAGCCGATTTAAGTCCAAACTGTAACTAGGCCTCTCAGGAATATTCAATGTTGTCTTTGGTAAGCAACCCTGGTGTATATTTGGCCTTGTGTTTTAGGTTATTGTCCTGCTAAAAGGTGAATTTGTCTCCCAGTGTCTGTTGGAAAGCAAACTGAACCAGGTTTTCCTCTAGGATTTTGCCTGTGCTTATCTCTATTCCATTTGTTTTATATCTTTCCTATCCGTAGTCCTTGCCAATAAGAATCATACCCATAAGATAATACCACTAAAAAGTATTCATGAGAGAAGAAAAAATACCTTTTCTGTACAGGAGGATTTGGAGCATACCGAGGCAGGGGTGAACACTACTACTAAGAGGTTGCAAATAACTAAATGACTGTTTCCTGCAGAGTGGCAATTCTTGCCTGTTTATCTGTCCTGTGTTTTTACTGTAGATATTGGCCTGACCGTACTAGCCCAACCAGAGGAGGCGTGTGTAGCTTTCCAAGGCACTTTCATCTACATTCTTCTACACCACCATGCTGGTACTCAGTGACGTGTTGGATTTGCCCCAAACATAACACTTTGTATTCAGGATATAAAGTTAATTGCTTTGCCACATTTTTTGCAGTATAACTTTGCAAACAGGATGTTTTTGGAATATTTGTATTCTGTACAGGCATCCATCTTTTCACTCTCAATTAGGTTATTTATATTTATTTATTTATTTATATAATTAGGTAGTATTGTGGAGTAACTACAATGTTGTTGATCCATCCTCAGTTTTCTCCTATCACAGCCATTAAAAACTCTGTAACCAGTATTTAAAATCAGAAATTGCCTCGTGGTGAAATCCTTGACCAGTTTCCTTCCACTCTTTGTATCTTTAGAGACTGGGTGTATTGGTACACCATTCAAAATGTTATTAATATATATATATTTTTTTTTTCAAAGGCTGAAATTGGGATTCAGAGTTACCCTTCAAAGAGAAATGAATTCAATTATCCAATTAAATAAATTCAAACAGGCCTGTAAGAAGGTACAGTGGGATTCTAAATGGTCGGTGAACTGTTTATTAACTTGGCTTTCGAAGATTTTAGAAAGGCAGGGTAGGATAGATATAGGTCTGTAGCAGTTTGGGTCTAGAGTGTCTCACCCTTTGAAGAGGGGGATGACCGCGGCAGCTTTCCAATCTTTGGGGATCTCAGACGATACGAAAGGGAGGTTGAATAGGCCAGTAATAGGGGTTGCAGCAATTTCGTGGATAATTTTAGAAAGAGAGGGTCCAGATTGTCTAGCCCAGCTGATTTGTAGGGGTCCAGATTTTGCAGCTCTTTCAGAACATCCGCTGTCTAGATTTGGGTGAAGGAGAAGCGGTGGGGGGGGGGTTGCATATCGCGGGGGCTATTCGATGCTAATGCAGTACACGCCACAGGATGTTTTTGTGCTGGTCAAGGGCAGTCAGGTCTGGAGTGAACCAAGGGCTAGATCTGTTCCTGGTTCTACATTTTTTAAATGGGGCATGCTTATTTAAGATGGTGAGGAAAGCACTCGCACAGCTGGGGGCAAAAGGTGGTCTATAACAATCAGCAACGGTGAGAGACTTGTTTCTGGAAAGGTGGTTTTTAGAAGTAGAAGCTCGAATTGTTTGTGCACTGACCTGGATAGTATGACAGAACCCTGCAGGCTATCTCTGCAGTAGATTTCAACTCCGCCCCCTTTGGCAGTTCTATCTTGGCGGAAAATGTTATAGTTAGGGATGGAAATTTCAGGATTTTTGGTGGCTAGGACATCCGGCAGAGTGTGCTAAAGCAGTGAATAAAACAAACTTAGGGAGGAGGCTTCTAATGTTAACATGCATGAAACCAAGGCTTTTACAGTTACGGGAGTCAACAAATGAGAGCGCCTGGGGAATGGGACTGGAGCTAGGTGCTGCAGGGCCTGAATTAATCTCTACATCACCAGAGGAACAGAGGAGGAGTAAGATAAGGGTACGGCTAAAGGCTATAAGAACTGGTCGTCTAGTGCGTTCAGAACAGAGTGTAAACGGAGCAGGTTTCTGGGCGCGGAAGAATAGATTCAAGGTATAATGTACAGACAAGGGTGTGGTATGATGTGAATACAGTGGAGGTAAACCTAGGCATTGAGTGATGATGAGAGAGGTTTTGTTTCTAGAGGCACCATTTAAACCAGGTGAGAACACCGCATGTGTGGGAGGTGGAACAAAAGGGCTAGCTAAGGCATATTGAGCAGGGCTGGAGTCTCTACAATGAAATAAGACAATAATCACTAACCAAAACATAAATGGACAAGGCATATTGACATTAGGGAGAGGCAATCATAGCCAAGTGATCATAGGGACCAGTGGGTAGCTAGGCGAACTGGAGACACAGTGATTCAGACAGCTAGCAGGCCACGGCTAGCATGCTAGCGGATGGGCCTTCAGGGGATGTCGCGACGGAGGTGTCTGTTGAAACCCCCTCGGGCGGATTACATCGGTAGACCAGTCGTGATTGTCGGGGCTCCGTGTCGGCAGTAAAAGGGGTCCAAGCCAATTGGCAAAATAGATATTGTAGCCCAAGGAGTGGCTGATGGACCTCTTCAGCTAGCCGGGAGATGGGCCTAGCACAAGGCTAGTTCCAGGGTAGCTGGTGCTTACTTCGGGACAGGGACGTTAGCCAGGGGTAGACACTCGGATAGCAGCTAGCTAGCTGCGATGATCCAGGTGAAAAGGTTCAGAGCTTGTGGTGGGAATATGACAATAACAGATTGTACTGATTTGTTTAGCACAATAGATGCTACATTGAAAGGCTGTATTATAATGACTATACCTATTCATTGGCTAATAAAGAATTAGAATTCTCAAGAGACTATCCGTAAAATGAGCAATGAATCACCCTGATAGCTGAAAGTGAATGACGTTATATATTAACGTGGAATGATGGCTAACCACCCAATCTAGGAGATTATCAAGCTCTCTTCTCCTGGGGTTAAACATGGAGAAAAACATCAAGCTCTCTTCTCCTGGGGTTAAACATGGAGCAAAACATCAAGCTCTCTTCTCCTGGGGTTAAACATGGAGAAAAACATCAAGCTCTCTTCTCCTGGGGTTAAACATGGAGCAAAACATCAAGCTCTCTTCTCCTGGGGTTAAACATGAAGCAAAACATCAAGCTCTCTTCTCCTGGGGTTAAACATGGAGCAAAACATCAAGCTCTCTTCTCCTGGGGTTAAACATGAAGCAAAACATCAAGCTCTCTTCTCCTGGGGTTAAACATGGAGCAAAACATCACAACGATGCTAAATGCTACCACAAACTCTGTGATGAAAAGGATACACTGTAGACTGGAATCAGAGGTTTGAAAGGATACACTGTAGACTGGAATCAGAGGTTTGAAAGGATACACTGTAGACTGGAATCAGAGGTTTGAAAGGATACACTGCAGACTGGAATCAGAGGTTTGAAAGGATACACTGCAGACTGGAATCAGAGGTTTGAAAGGATACACTGTAGACTGGAATCAGAGGTTTGAAAGGATACACTGCAGACTGGAATCAGAGGTTTGAAAGGATACACTGCAGACTGGAATCAGAGGTTTGAAAGGATACACTGCAGACTGGAATCAGAGGTTTGAAAGACGTCTGGATAGCCACCAGCGCCAGGACCTTGAGACTAGCGAAAGGGGCCAGGGTGGCGGTGGTGGAAGAGAGGATGACGGACCGGCCTGGTAGGAGACGCCCATAGCCTTGCATCTTGGAAATATTCCCCCTTCGCTGGCTACGCAGAATTCAACCTCTTCTCCCGAGAAAAGTATGCCCTCGTTTGGGAGTGAGTACATATGTAGCCAGTTGTGAGGAGCTCCTGGAACCACTGTGAATTCCCCTCTCGGACGGTATTACCAGAAGTTGAGCGTTGGTTAGCGGCCCACCTGCCTAATGGCGATTCTGTTAATTCTTCTCGGGGAAACCTAGTCATGGGAGTGGGTGTAGATCAGATCGCTGGAACAAGGGACGTATCCTCTACCTCAGGGGGATGTTTCGGTATCTGACATGACTTAAACAACACATAAAGCAGAGAACGTCGTACCGAAACTGTTGCTGAAAAACAGCAAAGTGAGAGAACACGGGTAAATTGACATGTAAGTAGATCTCATTGGTTGAGAGAAAGGAAAGTGATAATTGCAAGAGCGAGACCACGGGTTTAAACATCAAGCCTGCGGAATGTGCATTATTGTGCCGTGCTTATAGGCTAAAGGTCAACAGGTGAATGACATTTCCGCACATGGCTAACAGGAAGGAGAAGAGACGAGATGTTGATAATGATACGTTTGTAGTCATTTCCACTATGTCCGTATAAATAGGAAACAGAGTGAATTATGTTACGCTGCTTGATGAAGTTAGACAAGCGTTCAGACTTACTGGTTGAACTTTTGTATAAAAACGTGACATTTATTACATATTTTACACGATCATAAATATTATTAATTGTCATTCAAATAAATGTGTCCACTGCTGTTAGCAGACACCCACACGCACGCAGGCACACACACACACACACGCACACGCACACACACACACACACACACACACACACACACACACACACACACACACACACACACACACACACACACACACACGTTAGGAGGAGAGAGAGAGAGGGGTGGATGAAGGGATGAAAGATCCACACTGTGGCAGAGGAGGATGCCCTGAGGCATGTTTTCACAGACTGAGAAGAGAGAGAGAAAGTGTGTAAGTGACAGTGCCAAATCCCCCTTCCTCCCTCCTTCCCTCCCTCCCTCCCTTCCTTCCTCCATCCATCTATCCATCCGTCTCACTGCAGGCCCCACCAGCCCTCTGTCTGTGCCGACCTTGGTGGCCCGTTTGGGAGGTAGACGGGGCTGTGTAAGGGGCCAAGGGGGGGGGGGGGGGATGTGTGCGTGTGTCTGTAGGGGTGTGTGTGTCCTGCTGGTGCTGGCCTGGTGGTCAGGCTGTTGTTGGCCTCTAGGCCTGGAGTACTTTTGGCTGTCCTTCAGGATTCCTTTGCTCCTCTCCTCTCTCCCTCCAGTCCTTTCCTGCCCTCACCCCCTCACTCTGGCGGGGGTACATATGTGCTCCTTCACCCCTCTCCTGTTACCCAGGGCATGGCTACATATGCTGTGAAGGTGGGCACTCTGTGTGTGTGTGTGTGTGTGTGTGTGTGTGTGTGTGTGTGTGTGTGTGTGTGTGTGTGTGTGTGTGTGTGTGTGTGTGTGTGTGTGTGTGTGTGTGTGTGTGTGTGTGTGTGTGTGTGTGTGTGTGTGTGTGTGTGTGTGTGTGTGTGTGTGTGTGTGTGTGTGTGTGGCAGATGGCAGACCCTGAAGCCTCGGCTGGTGAGACCAGTGTTCATTTCCTCAGTTCACCCTTTGTTTCTGCTTGGAGGGCCACGAGACCACTCAACAGAGCAGAATAGATTCTTCTGGTCATGGAGAGAGAGGAAAGAGAGGGCGGAGAGAGAGCGGTGAGAGCAGGGAGAGGGGAGAGAAAGAAAGAGAGAGAAAGAGAGAAAGAGAGAGAGAGAGAGGGGAGAGGGGAGAGGGGAGAGGGGAGAAGGGAGAAGGAGAGAGAGAGAGAGAGAGAGAGAGAGAGAGAGAGAGAGAGAGAGAGAGAGAGAGAGAGAGAGGGAGAGAATCATTTTATAGTCTAAACACAGTATAAATAAAAGCCTCTTAATTTTCTGAACCCTGGCGAGGGAACTACTGTGTTAGAACAACACAGATGTTGGTTTTGAGACGTGA
Organism: Salvelinus alpinus; assembly: GCF_045679555.1. Lineage (NCBI taxonomy): Eukaryota > Metazoa > Chordata > Actinopteri > Salmoniformes > Salmonidae > Salvelinus > Salvelinus alpinus. Next base: position 4,159,958 of record NC_092119.1, read on the forward strand.
GGAGGAATGAATTAAAAAATGTATTATAAACATCTCCTTTTTCTGTTTCTGTCTTGTCATGGACCAACAACACCAGCAGTGTCTCTACTTCCTATGGCGGCTGAAGAAATTTGCCACCCGGGTCCTCTCCAAAAACTACTGCTGCACCAGTGAGAGCATCCTCACCGGTTGCATCACAGCCTGGAACTGGAATTGCTCCATCCACAAAATCAAGGCCTTCCAGTGGGTGGTGAAGACATCCCAGTACATCACTGGGACCGTGGACGTCCAACGGGTGGTGAAGACGGCCCAGTACATCACTGGGACCGTGGCCCTCCAGCGGGTGGTGAAGACAGCCCAGTACATCACTGGGACCGTGGCCTTCCAGTGGGTGGTGAAGACAGCCCAGTACATCACTGGGACCGTGGCCTTCCAGTGGGTGGTGAAGACAGCCCAGTACATCACTGGGACCGTGGACCTCCAGCGGGTGGTGAAGACAGCCCAGTACATCACTGGGACCGTGGACGTCCAGCGGGTGGTGAAGACAGCCCAGTACATCACTGGGACCGTGGACGTCCAGCGGGTGGTGAAGACAGCCCAGTACATCACTGGGACCGTGGCCTTCCAGTGGGTGGTGAAGACAGCCCAGTACATCACTGGGACCGTGGCCTTCCAGTGGGTGGTGAAGACAGCCCAGTACCTCACTGGGACCGTGGACCTCCAGCGGGTGGTGAAGACAGCCCAGTACATCACTGGGACCGTGGACCTCCAGCAGATGGTGAAGACAGCCAAGTACATCACTGGGACCGTGGATGTCCAGCGGGTGGTGAAGACAGCCCAGTACATCACTGGGACCGTGGACCTCCAGCGGGTGGTGAAGACGGCCCAGTACATCACTGGGACCGTGGACGTCCAGCGGGTGGTGAAGACAGCCCAGTACATCACTGGGACCGTGGACCTGCAGCGGGTGGTGAAGACAGCCCAGTACATCACTGGGACCGTGGACCTCCAGCGGGTGGTGAAGACAGCCCAGTACATCACTGGGACCGTGGACCTCCAACGGGTGGTGAAGACAGCCCAGTACATCACTGGGACCGTGTTCCCACCCATCCAGGACATCTACTCAAAACGGTGCCTGAGGAAGCATCATCAAGAACCCCATACACCCCAGCTGTTCTCTCTCTTACCGTCAGGTAGACGGTATCGGAGCATAAGGTCTGATAGAAACTGTCTCTGAGCCTGTTGGTATCTACTACCTATCAGACTGCTGAACACTTGAACTGGACTGACCATCCACTATGATTCTCCGCACCTTAGAACACACACACACACACACACACACACACACACACACACACACACACACACACACACACACACACACACACACACACACACACACACACACACACACACACACACACACACACACACACACACACACACACTTGAAGTCGGAAGTTTACATAGACCGAGGTTGGAGTCATTAAAACTCGTTTTTCAACCACTCCACATATTTCTTGTTGACAAACTATAGTTTTGGCAAGTCGGTTTGGACATCTACTTTGTGCATGACACAAGTAATTTTCAACAATTGTTAACAGACAGAGTATTTCACTTATGATTCACTGTATCACAATTCCAGTGGGACAGAAGTTCACATACACTAAGTTGACTTTAAACAGCTTGGAAAATTCCAGAAAATAATGTTATGGCTTTAGAAGCTTCTCATAGGATAATTGACATCATTTGAGTCAATTGGAGGTGTACCTGTGGATGTATTTCAAGGCCTACCTTCAAACTCAGTGCCTCTTTGCTTGACATCATGGGAAAATCAAAAGAAATCAGCCAAGACCTCAGGAAAGAAATTGTAGAACTCCACAAGTCTGGTTCATCCTTGGGAGCAATTTCCAAACGCCTGAAGATACCACGTTCATCTGTACAAACAATAGTACGTGAGAATAAACACCATGGGATCACGCAGCCATCATACCGCTCAGGAAGGAGACGTGTTCTGTCTCCTAGAGGTTAATGTACTTTGGTGGGAAAAGTGCAAGTCAATCCCAGAACAACAGCAAAGGACCTTGTGAAGATGCTGGAGGAAACAGGTACAAAAGTATCTATATCCACAGTAAAACGAGTCCTATATCGACATAACCTGAAAGGCCGCTCAGCAAGGAAGAAGCCACTGCTCCAAAACCGTCATAAAAAAGCCAGACTACGGTTTGCAACTGCACATTGGGACAAAGATCGTACTTTTTGAAGAAATGTCCTCTGGTCTGATGAACCAAAAATAGAACTGTTTGGCCATAATGACCATCGTTATGTTTGGAGGAAAAAGGGGGAGGCTTGCAAGCCGAAGAACACCATCCCAACTGTGAAGCAAGGAGGTGGCAGCATCATGTTGTGTGAGTGCTTTGCTGCAGGACGGACTGTTGCACTTCACAAAATAGATGGCTTCATGAGGCAGGAAAATTATGTGATATATTGATACAACATCTCAAAACATCAGTCAGGAAGTTAAAGCTTGGTCGCAAATGGGTCTTCCAAATGGACAATGACCCCAAGCATACTTTAAAGGTTGTGGCAAAATGGCTTAAGGACAACAGAGTCAAGGTATTGGAGTGGCCATCACAAAGCCCTGACCTCAAACCTATAGAAAATGTGTGGGCAGAACTGAAAAAGCTTGTGCGAGCAAGGAGGCCTACAAACCTGACTCAGTTACACCAGCTCTGTCATGAGGAATGGGCCAAAATTCACCCAACTTATTGTGGGAAGCTTGTGGAAGGCTTCCCGAAACGTTTGACCCAAGTTAAACAATTTAAAAGCAATGCTACCAAATACTAATTGAGTGTATGTAAACTTCTGACCTACTGGGAATGTGATTAAAGAAATAAAAGATTAAATAAATCATTCTCTCTACCATTATTCTGACATTTCGCATTCTTAACATGAAGTGGTGATCCTAACTGACCTAAGACAGGGAATTTTTACTTGGATTAAATGTCAGGAATTGTGAAAAACGGAGTTTAAATGTATTTGGCTAAGGTGTATGTAAACTTCCGACTTCAACTGTATGTAAATTCATGCTACACACACACATCACAACTACTGCTACCAGACACTAGTTATACTGCACAATTCAAGTATAAATATTGGACTTTAAATTGTGCCTTCCTGTATTATACTTATGCTAAACTGTTTATTCTATTCTACTGAGTCATTTAGTTTGTGTTCGTATTGTTATCTTTTGTTATGTCTTGTTGTTGTTGCATGGTTGAGAAGGAACCTGGAAGTAAGCATTTCATTGGACGATGTATACCCTTAATTCATATCTAAAGACAATATACTAAAATATGAATATATTGTGTTGCCTCAAAATCCATATCCATCTGACCTCTATATTGTTTTATGTCCTGCAGAATCGAGAAGAAAAATGACAAATTCAACAAGAAAGTGAGCCTGTCAGGTAACCAGTAGCTTTAATTCCTGTCAGGTAACCAGTAGCTTTAATTCCTGTCAGGTAACCAGTAGCTTTAATTCCTGTCAGGTAACCAGTAGCTTTAATTCCTGTCAGGTAACCAGTAGCTTTAATTCCTGTCAGGTAACCAGTAGCTTTAATTCCTGTCAGGTAACCAGTAGCTTTAATTCCTGTCACGTAACCAGTAGCTTTAATTCCTGTCAGGTAACCAGTAGCTTTAATTCCTGTCAGGTAACCAGTAGCTTTAATTCCTGTCGGGTAACCAGTAGCTTTAATTCCTGTCAGGTAACCAGTAGCTTTAATTCCTGTCAGGTAACCAGTAGCTTTAATTCCTGTCAGGTAACCAGTAGCTTTAATTCCTGTCAGGTAACCAGTAGCTTTAATTCCTGTCAGGTAACCAGTAGCTTTAATTCCTGTCAGGTAACCAGTAGCTTTAATTCCTGTCACGTAACAAGTAGCTTTAATTCCTGTCAGGTAACCAGTAGCTTTAATTCCTGTCAGGTAACCAGTAGCTTTAATTCCTGTCACGTAACCAGTAGCTTTAATTCCTGTCACGTAACCAGTAGCTTTAATTCCTGTCAGGTAACCAGTAGCTTTAATTCCTGTCAGGTAACCAGTAGCTTTAATTCCTGTCAGGTAATTAGTAGCTTTAATTCCTGTCAGGTAACCAGTAGCTTTAATTCCTGTCAGGTAACCAGTAGCTTTAATTCCTGTCACGTAACAAGTAGCTTTAATTCCTGTCAGGTAACCAGTAGCTTTAATTCCTGTCAGGTAACCAGTAGCTTTAATTCCTGTCAGGTAACCAGTAGCTTTAATTCCTGTCAGGTAACCAGTAGCTTTAATTCCTGTCAGGTAACCAGTAGCTTTAATTCCTGTCAGGTAACCAGTAGCTTTAATTCCTGTCAGGTAACCAGTAGCTTTAATTCCTGTCAGGTAACCAGTAGCTTTAATTCCTGTCAGGTAACCAGTAGCTTTAAATCCTGTCAGGTAACCAGTAGCTTTAATTCCTGTCACGTAACAAGTAGCTTTAATTCCTGTCAGGTAACCAGTAGCTTTAATTCCTGTCAGGTAACCAGTAGCTTTAATTCCTGTCACGTAACCAGTAGCTTTAATTCCTGTCAGGTAACCAGTAGCTTTAATTCCTGTCAGGTAACCAGTAGCTTTAATTCCTGTCAGGTAACCAGTAGCTTTAATTCCTGTCAGGTAACCAGTAGCTTTAATTCCTGTCAGGTAACCAGTAGCTTTAATTCCTGTCAGGTAACCAGTAGCTTTAATTCCTGTCAGGTAACCAGTAGCTTTAATTCCTGTCAGGTAACCAGTAGCTTTAATTCCTGTCACGTAACCAGTAGCTTTAATTCCTGTCAGGTAACCAGTAGCTTTAATTCCTGTCAGGTAACCAGTAGCTTTAATTCCTGTCGGGTAACCAGTAGCTTTAATTCCTGTCAGGTAACCAGTAGCTTTAATTCCTGTCAGGTAACCAGTAGCTTTAATTCCTGTCAGGTAACCAGTAGCTTTAATTCCTGTCAGGTAACCAGTAGCTTTAATTCCTGTCAGGTAACCAGTAGCTTTAATTCCTGTCAGGTAACCAGTAGCTTTAATTCCTGTCACGTAACAAGTAGCTTTAATTCCTGTCAGGTAACCAGTAGCTTTAATTCCTGTCAGGTAACCAGTAGCTTTAATTCCTGTCACGTAACCAGTAGCTTTAATTCCTGTCACGTAACCAGTAGCTTTAATTCCTGTCAGGTAACCAGTAGCTTTAATTCCTGTCAGGTAACCAGTAGCTTTAATTCCTGTCAGGTAATTAGTAGCTTTAATTCCTGTCAGGTAACCAGTAGCTTTAATTCCTGTCAGGTAACCAGTAGCTTTAATTCCTGTCACGTAACAAGTAGCTTTAATTCCTGTCAGGTAACCAGTAGCTTTAATTCCTGTCAGGTAACCAGTAGCTTTAATTCCTGTCAGGTAACCAGTAGCTTTAATTCCTGTCAGGTAACCAGTAGCTTTAATTCCTGTCAGGTAACCAGTAGCTTTAATTCCTGTCAGGTAACCAGTAGCTTTAATTCCTGTCAGGTAACCAGTAGCTTTAATTCCTGTCAGGTAACCAGTAGCTTTAATTCCTGTCAGGTAACCAGTAGCTTTAAATCCTGTCAGGTAACCAGTAGCTTTAATTCCTGTCACGTAACAAGTAGCTTTAATTCCTGTCAGGTAACCAGTAGCTTTAATTCCTGTCAGGTAACCAGTAGCTTTAATTCCTGTCACGTAACCAGTAGCTTTAATTCCTGTCAGGTAACCAGTAGCTTTAATTCCTGTCAGGTAACCAGTAGCTTTAATTCCTGTCAGGTAACCAGTAGCTTTAATTCCTGTCAGGTAACCAGTAGCTTTAATTCCTGTCACGTAACAAGTAGCTTTAATTCCTGTCAGGTAACCAGTAGCTTTAATTCCTGTCAGGTAACCAGTAGCTTTAATTCCTGTCAGGTAACCAGTAGCTTTAATTCCTGTCAGGTAACCAGTAGCTTTAATTCCTGTCAGGTAACCAGTAGCTTTAATTCCTGTCAGGTAACCAGTAGCTTTAATTCCTGTCAGGTAACCAGTAGCTTTAATTCCTGTCAGGTAACCAGTAGCTTTAATTCCTGTCAGGTAACCAGTAGCTTTAATTCCTGTCAGGTAACCAGTAGCTTTAATTCCTGTCACGTAACAAGTAGCTTTAATTCCTGTCAGGTAACCAGTAGCTTTAATTCCTGTCAAGTAACCAGTAGCTTTAATTCCTGTCACGTAACCAGTAGCTTTAATTCCTGTCACGTAACCAGTAGCTTTAATTCCTGTCAGGTAACCAGTAGCTTTAATTCCTGTCAGGTAACCAGTAGCTTTAATTCCTGTCAGGTAACCAGTAGCTTTAATTCCTGTCAGGTAACCAGTAGCTTTAATTCCTGTCACGTAACAAGTAGCTTTAATTCCTGTCAGGTAACCAGTAGCTTTAATTCCTGTCAGGTAACCAGTAGCTTTAATTCCTGTCAGGTAACCAGTAGCTTTAATTCCTGTCAGGTAACCAGTAGCTTTAATTCCTGTCAGGTAACCAGTAGCTTTAATTCCTGTCAGGTAACCAGTAGCTTTAATTCCTGTCAGGTAACCAGTAGCTTTAATTCCTGTCAGGTAACCAGTAGCTTTAATTCCTGTCACGTAACAAGTAGCTTTAATTCCTGTCAGGTAACCAGTAGCTTTAATTCCTGTCAGGTAACCAGTAGCTTTAATTCCTGTCAGGTAACCAGTAGCTTTAATTCCTGTCAGGTAACCAGTAGCTTTAATTCCTGTCAGGTAACCAGTAGCTTTAATTCCTGTCAGGTAACCAGTAGCTTTAATTCCTGTCACGTAACAAGTAGCTTTAATTCCTGTCAGGTAACCAGTAGCTTTAATTCCTGTCAGGTAACCAGTAGCTTTAATTCCTGTCAGGTAACCAGTAGCTTTAATTCCTGTCAGGTAACCAGTAGCTTTAATTCCTGTCAGGTAACCAGTAGCTTTAATTCCTGTCAGGTAACCAGTAGCTTTAATTCCTGTCAGGTAACCAGTAGCTTTAATTCCTGTCAGGTAACCAGTAGCTTTAATTCCTGTCAGGTAACCAGTAGCTTTAATTCCTGTCAGGTAACCAGTAGCTTTAATTCCTGTCAGGTAACCAGTAGCTTTAATTCCTGTCAGGTAACCAGTAGCTTTAATTCCTGTCACGTAACAAGTAGCTTTAATTCCTGTCAGGTAACCAGTAGCTTTAATTCCTGTCAGGTAACCAGTAGCTTTAATTCCTGTCAGGTAACCAGTAGCTTTAATTCCTGTCAGGTAACCAGTAGCTTTAATTCCTGTCAGGTAACCAGTAGCTTTAATTCCTGTCAGGTAACCAGTAGCTTTAATTCCTGTCACGTAACAAGTAGCTTTAATTCCTGTCAGGTAACCAGTAGCTTTAATTCCTGTCAGGTAACCAGTAGCTTTAATTCCTGTCAGGTAACCAGTAGCTTTAATTCCTGTCAGGTAACCAGTAGCTTTAATTCCTGTCAGGTAACCAGTAGCTTTAATTCCTGTCAGGTAACCAGTAGCTTTAATTCAAAATCCAGCCAACTGACGACATGGAATTTTCCAGATATATTTTTTTTAACCCCCCCAAAAATCTCTGGCTTCCTTTGATTTAGTAACACTAATTGTGTCCATCGTACAAGGACAAACACTCCAATAACTTTTGATCAGATTATAATACAGACATGAGGTTTGGACCAGTGGCTTTCGTAGAGGATTATCTACACAATTGAAGAGTGACTGCCTTTAAAAAGCAACAAATCCCATTGAAAACAGCCTATGTGGTGACGATATAAGACAGACACCGTTATTCTAAATGTCCAAATGGACTACAAAGTGTAAATAGGATAATTTTGGTCACTAAGTCAGTCTCGTCTAAAACTGAGTTTGGAACATCTGTGCTTCACAACGGGTAATTAAATGTTGGGTTTTGATTTGACGATGTACATTTGCCCACTAACATGTGGTAAACAGCTGCGGTGATTGATCTCTATCCAATAGCATAGACAGCGAGACAGACCTGCCCAGCAGCTCTGACTCTGTTTACATAAGACAACAAGTTGCAATTTTTTTCCTTGAAAAATACTTCACCTTAGTTAGATGTAAAATTATGCAACAAAAAAAACATCTAAATTAATTACATATTTCTTGACTTATCTTAAATTCATTATGGGGTATTTTAAGTAAGTGAAAAAGGCTACAGTGTCTCATGTGGGACAAACATCACTAACCAAACGAGGAATGTGTCAGGAAACACCTCCATTGACTGAAATCCCATTTTTCTAACGAGTAACAAAACACACGTGCCAATCAGCGTGTTCATTGGCCCTTTAACGTACTATTGGACCCTTTGGTCAAGGGGAGGAGGAGGAGGAGGAGGAGGAGGAGGAGGAAGAGCAGTAGAAGGAGGAGGAGGCAGAAAGAAGGAGGAAGAGGAGGAAGTGATGGAGAAAGAGAAGGAGGAGGTGGAAGAGGAGAGGGACGAGGAGGAAGATAGAGGAGAGGGAGGAACAGAATGAGGAAGAGGAGAAGGAAGAGCAGGAGGAGGTGGAAGAAGAAGAGGGAAATGGAGAAAGGAGGGAAAAATGTCTCTTTTGCCCTCCCTAACACTCTGACTTCTACTCAATTACAGAGAACACTCCTGAAGACGCTCACAGGCCTCTAGGCAAGCTGCCAAACACACACACACACACACACACACACACACACACACACACACACACACACACACACACACACACACACACACACACACACACACACACACACACACACACACACACACACACACACACACTCCTGAAGACGCTCGCAGGTATGGGCCAGCTGCCATGGTCTGAGTAATAGACGTTTGACTGTGTAGCCGTCATTTAACCAGGCGAGCCAGCAGAGCCAGACAAGGACTTGGCAGAGGGCAGCAAGGGATTCACTGATGTCTTAATCTAGCCTGCTGGTTTAGAGGCTTTCCCCCTCAATCTAGCCTGCTTCGTAGAGGCTTACCCCATAAATCTAACCTGCTTCGTAGAGGTTTACCCCCTCAATCTAGCCTGCTTCGTAGAGGCTTACCCCCTAAATCTAACCTGCTTCGTAGAGGTTTACCCCCTCAATCTGGCCTGCTTCGTAGAGGCTTACCCCCTCAATCTAACCTGCTTCGTAGAGGTTTACCCCCTCAATCTAACCTGCTTCGTAGAGGCTTACCCCCTCAATCTAGCCTGCTTCGTAGAGACTTACCCCCTCAATCTAACCTGCTTCGTAGAGGTTTACCCCCTCAATCTGGCCTGCTTCGTAGAGGCTTTCCCTCTCAATCTAGCCTGCTTCGTAGAGGCTTACCCTCTCAATCTAGCCTGCTTCGTAGAGGCTTACCCTCTCAATCTAGGCTGCTTCGTAGAGGCTTACCCTCTCAGTCTAGCCTGCTTCGTAGAGGCTTACCCTCTCAGTCTAGCCTGCTTCGTAGAGGCTTACCCTCTCAATCTAGCCTGCTTCGTAGAGGCTTACCCCCTCATTCTAGCCTGCTTCGTAGAGGCTTTCCCCTCAGTCTAGCCTTGTCGTTGGAGGCTTACCCTCTCAGTCTAGCCTTGTCCTTAGCTTTCCCCTTCAGTCTAGCTGTCACGTTCCTGACCTGTTTTCTGTTGTTTTGTATGTGTTTAGTCGGTCAGGGCGTGAGTTGGGGTGGGCATTCTATGTTATGTGTATCTATGTTGGTTAATGGGTTACCTGATATGGTTCTCAATTAGAGGCAGGTGGTTTACGTTTCCTCTGATTGAGAACCATATTAAGGTAGGTTGTTTCACATTGTTTGTTGTGGGTGGTTGTCTCCTGTGTCTGTATGTTTTACCACACGGGACTGTTTCGTTTTGTCGTTCGTTTATGTAGTCTGTTCCTGTTCGTGCGTTCTTCGTGTTTATGTAAGTGCTCCAGTTCAGGTCTGTCTACGTCGTTTTGTTGTTTTGTAATTTATCAAGTGTTCTTCGTGTTTTTCGGTTCTGTTAATAAATCATTATGTCTTCAAACTACCACGCTGCATATTGGTCTTCTGATCATTCTCGCCTCTCCTCGTCTGAGGAGGAGGACGAAGTAGACGATCGTTACACTAGCCTGGTCCTTAGAGTCTTCTTGGGTGTGATGCTACAAGCTTGGCACACCTGTATTTGAGGAGTTTCTCCCATTCTCCTCTGCAGATCCCCTCAAGCTCTGTCAGGTTGGATGGGGAGCGTTTCTGCAAAGCTATTTTCAGATCTCTCCAGAGATGTTAGATCGGGTTCAAGTCCGGGCTCTGGCTGGGCCACTCCAGGACATTCAGAGACGTTTCCCGAAGCCACTCCTGCGTTGTCTTGGCTGTGTGTTTAGGGTCATCTATGTATGAGTGTGTGTAGACTGGGTACGTGATCCTGGATGTCTGAGTGTGTCATCGTGTGTGTCTGGGGAGTAGAGGCATCACACTGGGAGGAGTTATGGAGAGGATGAGCACCCTGCAGTGACTGGGGGACCCTGATGAACGGATTGGGAGAGAGATTTATATGTTCAAGTGTGTGTGATTTCTTATTCCTTATCATTTGTATATTTTATCACCTGAAGAGAATAAAAAAAAGAATGTAAATAAAAGATAAAAGATGGCCCTAAACCTAGCATAACTTTTTTCTGTGGAGAGTATCGAAGATCACTCCCCACCATGTTTTTCCTGTCTGACCAGGGATTCAAACCGGTGACCATCCAGGTGGATGCAAAACAATTACAATATAATCATAATAATAACTTTGTGTATAGTGCTTTTTCAATACAGGAAGCAAAGTGTTTCACATCATAAAATAATAGAATAAAAGTAACAACAAAGAAACAACATAATCACACATTAAAATTATACATTAAAATCCTACATAATAATCCTACAACATAATCACACATTAAAATCCTACATAATAATCCTACAACATAATCACACATTAAAATCCTACATAATAATCCTACAACATAATCACACATTAAAATCCTACATAAATATAATCTTTAGAAAAGTGTGTCGTCAGCAGGGATAATAAATAATATAATAAAGGATTAGTCCTCAAAATACCCAGTAAAATACTCAATTATAATAATCTGCATAATATCCCCTGTATAATACGTCGGTATAATGCCCGGAACAATACTATATGTGTAATACTATGGCATAATGTTCTGAACAATACTCGTTGTGTAGTACTATGGCATAATGCTTTTACAATGATCTCTGTGTAATACTCTGGTATAATTCTCTGCACAATACTCTCTGTGTAATGCTCTGTTATAGTACTCGGTATAATACTCTATGTATGACGCTCCAGTATACTACTATGGTAAAAAACTCTGATGTAATACCCTTTGTATAATACTTCGGTATAATACTTTGATATAATGCGCTACATAATACCATGGTATAGTACTCTCTGTGTGGTACTTCGTACAGAACTCTAGTATAATACTCTCTGTTTAATACTCTGGCATAATGCCCTGTATAATACTTTGGTATAGTGCTCTCTGTGTAATACTCCAATATAATACTCCTGGTATACTACTCTTTGTAAAATACTCTCTGTAAAATATGATGTGTGGTACTCTGGTATAATACTCCATGTGTAATACTCTCTGCGTAATACTCTAGCGTAATACTCTGTATAATACTCTGGCGTAATACGCTCTGTATAATAGCAGCTGTGTAATACTCCGGTATAATACTCTGCATGATACTCTGGTATAATACTATCTGTATGGTGCTCCGATGTAATACTCGCTGTATAATACTCCAGTGTAGTACTTTCTGTATACTACTCTGGTATAATACTCTGTGTAATACTCCAGTATAATGCTCTCTGTATAACACGCTTTGTATAATGCTCTCTGTATGATACTATCTGTAGAATACTCTCTGTATAATACTCTGGTATAATAATCTGTGTAATACCCCAGTATAATACTCCGTATAATACTCTGACACAATACTCTGGTGCAATGCTCTGGTACAATAAGATTGTACAATGCTCTGGTACAATACTCTGGTATAATACTCTGGCATGATGTTCTGTATAATGCCCTCTGTATATTACTCTGTTGTAATACGATATGTATAATACCCGGGTGTAATACTCCGGTATGATACTCTAGTATGATACACTCTGTATAATACTCATATTGTATAATACTCTAGTCATATTGCATAATACTCTAGCCGTATTGTTTACCACTCTAGACATATTGTATAATACCATGGACATACTGTACAATACTCTGATAATACTGTATAATACTATGGGCATGGTGTGTGATACTTTAAACATACTGCATAATAGTCTGGTCATACGGTATAATACTCTAGTCGTACAGAATAATACTGTGTGTCCGTGTGTGTGTGTGTGTGTGTGTATGTGTGTGTTTGTGTGTGTGTGTGTCCGTGTGTGTGTGTGTGTGTGTGTGTGTGTGTGTGTGTGTGTGTGTGTGTGTGTGTGTGTGTGTGTGCGTGCGTGCGTGCGTGCGTGCGTGCGTGCGTGCGTGCGTGCGTGCGTGCGTGCGTGTGTGTGTGCTGTAATAACAGCATTAGTCAGGTCAGCCTGAGGATTCAGTCTGAGGAGGGAGGAGTCAAATCCACCATTGGTGTGGGTGACCAAAGAGCTCTATTTTCATGTAATTTGACCATAGCATCGCCTGGAGTTTGATAAACGGCATTGGCACTTGGATTGGAACCGGTGCTATGATCAGATGACATGAACATAGAGCTCTTTGGTGAGTTTGGCATTGAAAAACAGTAGCATTTGCAAAAAAAGTATCTCATACCTACTGTAAAACATGGTCGTGGATCTTTGATGTTATGGGGCTATTTTGCTGAGGACATTTTAGAATAAGTTTGTGTTGTTATCCTCACAAGGGGGCCGTGCAGGAGTATTGAAAACAGCGGTGCCAATAATTTAGAACCCCTGTCTTTTTTAAAATATATATATATATTACTTCTTAAACAAAATACATTTCTCTGAGTATAACAAAATGAAATATATTCCCATTTCTTTTCGCATACAAATTAGCTCAGTAGTTGTATTATTTATTAGTAATTTCTTTTGTCTTTTTTTACTACCTTTAACAAGGTTGCCAATAATTATGGACCTGACGAGAGAGACAGAGAGAGAGAGAGAGAGAGAGAGAGAGAGAGAGGCAGAGAGACAGAGAGAGAGAGAGAGAGAGAGAGAGGCAGAGACAGAGAGAGAGAGAGAGAGAGAGAGGCTATACAAATAAATGTATATTTTTATCATTATTATAATTCGAGGGAGAGTGTGTGCAGTAGGAGGTCTCCACCCCCCCTCTCTCCTAGCAGGTGCTAGGCCAGGGGAAGTGTCTCTCCCTGGGAAGAAGCACGGCTCTGATTGGCTCTGAGTGTTTGTGTCTATATTCGTTTACTTCTCAATCCATCCATTCCTTTGTTTCCTTCCACTGATCCAGGGAGAGAGAAGCAGACACTTAAAGGGGTGCTTAGCAGATGAAGGTTAGCTAGATAAGAGGAGAGATGTGTTTATGTGTATATATTTGTGTGTGTGTGTGTGTTTGTTTATAAGTGTGTAGTCAGTGTGTAGTGAGTGTGTTTTCTCTGCTCTGTGTCTAATGGACCCGTGTGATGGAGGCCTCTCTGCTCTGTGTCTAATGGACCCGTGTGATGGAGGCCTCTCTGCTCTGTGTCTAATGGACCCGTGTGATGGAGGTCTCTCTGCTCTGTGTCTAATGGACCCGTGTGATGGAGGCCTCTCTGCTCTGTGTCTAATGGACCCGTGTGATGGAGGCCTCTCTGCTCTGTGTCTAATGGACCCGTGTGATGGAGGCCTCTCTGCTCTGTGTCTAATGGACCCGTGTGATGGAGGCCTCTCTGCTCTGTGTCTAATGGACCCGTGTGATGGAGGCAGATGTACTCAGATAAACACAGAAGAGAAATGAGCGTCTCCTAATGTTCACCTCTCAAATGAGCGCTTCCACTTCACACACACTGCATTAGACGCATGGCCTCACTGCCCTTACAACCCCCCACCCCCCCACCCCCGCTCACACACACACACACACACACACACACACACACACACACACACACACACACACACACACACACACACACACACACACACACACACACACACACCCCACACACACACACACACACCTCTTTCTGTTCCTAACAGACATTCCCTTACCCCCCCAGGGCCCTGTATTAAGGTCTTCAGTGAGCGAAGCAGAACAATAAACACCCAGTGTCCCTCAGTGGAATCGTGCTTAATTGTGTTAATTTACTGCTTAGCTTGAGACGGGGCACTGGAGGGTCGTGTGTGTCTGTGTGTGTGTGTGTGTGTGTTTGTGTTAATGGGGGTAGTGGAGGGGAAGTATTTGAGCGTCAGACCCAGCTGACAGAAGGGGCTTCCTGTCTTTCCCTCAGAGGTTTCCACGACGATGATCAACTCCTCGCCTTAATCCTCTTATCGCCTCAGCGCACACACACACACACACACACACACATTCACAGAGTACACACACATACACACCGCCTTAGGCCAGGGCCAGATGTTGGAGAGGAAAGAAGGCGACGTGTCACAAGTTCCAGTTCTACACAGCAGGTTGAGCCCGGGGTCACTGTTAAGACACACACACACACACACACACACACACACACACACACACACACACACACACACACACACACACACACACACACACACACACACACACACACACACACACACACACACACACACACACACACACACACACACACACACACACACACACACACACACACACACACACACACACACACACACACACACACACACACACACACACACACACACACTGAGGCCTCTCTTTTCTTCCCCGCCAGCGAGTGTGTTTCTGCCTAATTAAGTAGCAGGTATCTGCCTGACAAGATTTCCTGCAACGATACCTCTATCAGATTAGACTAATGAGTGCTCTTTAAGATGCCCCAGAGCCTCCAGAGGAGGGGGCCAGCCCAGCTCCTCTAACCCGTCTTCAGGGCCCTGCAGCCAGCCACCACCGCCACACCAGCAGCCTGTAGTATGGAGCTTGGAGGCTGGAGGTTGGGAGGCTGGAGACTGGGAGGCTGGAGGCTGGGAGGCTGGGAGGCTGGGAGGCTGGAGGCTGGGAGGCTGGAGGCTGGAGGCTGGGAGGCTGGGAGGCTGGAGACTGGGAGGCTGGAGGCTGGGAGGCTGGGAGGCTGGAGGCTGGAGGCTGGAGGCTGGGAGGCTGGAGGCAGAATAAGCTATTTTAGCTAGAGTGGTTGTGTTTCAGGAGACCTAAGGAGAGACTAGATGGAGAGAAAGAGACTAACTAACGGACAGACAAACAAATAAACAAAGTGATAAACGAAAGGAAAGGACACTCTCCTGACAATGAACAGGGCAAAGGCATGGACAGCCCCACGGTGGTATTTAGAACCATAACACACACACACACACACACACACACACACACACACACACACACACACACACACACACACACACACACACACACACACACACACACACACACACACACACTTTCTGTGTCTGTCATTATCATCACCGTGCCACGCCAACTCGCTCTCAAAGTGCACCAGATGTGCTCTCTCTCGCAATTATTCCAGCAAAGTCCCTGGCTCAGATGTGTGTGTGTGTGTGTGTGTGTGTGTGTGTGTGTGTGTGTGTGTGTGTGTGTGTGTGTGTGTGTGTGTGTGTGTGTGTGTGTGTGTGTGTGTGTGTGTGTGTTTACACTCGCGTGGTCTTGTTGGATCTGTAAATGTCTTCCATTTGAATTCCTGGCTGACCTTCTCTCCACTCAGCTTTAATGTTTGGCTTTCATACTATTCCACCTCTATGCCCAGTCAACCAAACTCACTCTCACAGTACTGCCCAGTCAACCAAACTCACATGGTGCTGAACAAAACAGTTTTTTTTTATTTTTATAAAAGTTTTTGCTTTTTCTGTGATTATGCCCAGTGTTGTTTCGGTGTCATATTTTACAGTTGTGATCAAAATTGCTATAACGCTTTTACTATCTAACGGAATAATTGTTGTGATTTAATTTATGAATTATTAATAGATTGTTTTCATCTGAAAGATATTTAAAATTCATAATGATTGAATGAATTTCATAATGATGAATCTCCGCAGTGTTTCTACAACATCAGCAGGTAGTTTTTTCAAATAGAACGCCAGTCAGTCATTAGAACTCTGACATCACACTGGAACACTAGAACATTCTAACCTTCGGCCAATCATACGGTCACCTCAACGGGCGCTACACGCATCACACTAGAACACTGCTAACATTCTAACCTTTGGCCAATCATACGGTCACCTCAACGGGCGCTCCACGCATCACAATGAAGCCACTTGTGTTTGGGTAAATGACCTTGTGTTATTAGCATACTCCACTACGGTGCATGGCTGAAGGTTCACAATTGTTTTTAAATGGGAGATACATGCTAATAGTTTTAGACTGAAAGAATGTGTGCGTGCGTGCGTTTTTGTGTGTGTGTGTGTGTATGTGTGCGTGTGTGCGTGCGTGTGTGTGTGTGTGTGTGTGAGACCATGAGGTGAAAGCGTCAAAGGCTTGAAAGTAGTGACATATTGTAGTGACACACATTTACACAGTCAACTGCCTACGCTGCTATTCTATTGACACACACAGCATCTTCTCTATGAGAAAAAGCTTTGATATTTTACGTTTTTTCATACTGAACAAATATCTTACGACGTACTTCACTTAAACATTGCTGCAGTCTTGGTTGGACCAGGTCTCCCTAGAAAAATAGATTTGATCTCATTGAGACTAGCCTGGATAAAGGTTAAATAAAATAAAAAATGTCAAATAAAGGTAGACTATTTCCATGCATGTATCAATAAATCAAGTGAACCGGGTCAAATTCATTCCCTTACGAAACATTGTTTTCAAATCCTGCTGATTTGTGGAGCCTTATGGATGGCTCGATATTGAATACTGTAATTAAAGAACCTACTATTTACTGTGTGAAGTCCCATCATTCTCGTGTCGCTCTCTCTCTGTCTCTGTCTCTGTCTCTCTAAGTGCATTTCCTGTCCGTCCGTGCTTCTAATTAGCGGTGTAGGAGTGCTGTAGTGTAATTAATATCTTGGTTGTTCAGTAGCAGGTTCATTACCTACCCTCAGTAATAGGCCTGTGAGCCTGACGATGCCATTATTACTAATCACTCTGTTTTAGCTACAAAACAACTCATTACTACTCACTCACTTCTACTGAGGTTGAGAACGACTCAGAGTGTGGTGGAGAGATAGACAGAGACACAGAGAGAGAGAGAGAGAGAGATAGACAGACAGAGAGAGAATGGTGGAGAGAGAGAGTGGTAGAGAGAGTGGTAGAGAGGTAGAGAGAGAGAGAGACTTGCTTTCCTGACTTCAAAAAAGCTTTAGACTGAATTTGGCATGAGGGTCTGCTACACAAATGGATGGAAAGTGGTGTTGGGGGAAAAACGCACAACATTATAAAATCCATGTACACAAACAACAAGTGTGTGGTTAAAATTGGCAACAAAAAAACATGCACATTTCTTTCCACAGGGCCGTGAGGTGAGACAATGATGCAGCTTAAGCCTCACCCTCTTCAACATAAATAGAAAGAACTGGCGAGGGCACTAGAACAGTCTGCAGCACCCGGCCTCACACTACTAGAATCTGAAGTCTACTGTTTGCTGATGATCTGGTGTTTCTGTCGCCAACCAAGGAGAGCCTACAGCAGCACCTAGAATCTGTGCAGAAGCTCTATCAAACCTGGGCCCTGACAGTAAATCTCAGTAGGACAAAAATAATGGTGTTCCTAAAAAGGTCAGGACCAAAAATACAAATTCCATCTAGACACCGTTGCCCTAGAGCACACAAAAAGCTATACATACCTTGGCCTAAACATCAGCGCCACAGGTAACTTCCACAAAGCTGTAAACGATCTGAGACAAGGTAAGAAGGGCCTTCTATGCCATCAAAAGGAACATAAAATTCAACATACCAATTAGGATCTGTCTAAAAATACTTGATTCAGTTATAGAACCCATTGCCCTTTATGGTTGTGAGTTCTGGGGTCCGCTCACCAACCAAGAATTCACAAAATGGGACAAACACCAAATTGAGACTGCTTGCAGAATTCTGCTAAAAAATATCCTCAGTGTACAATGTAAAACACCAAATAATGCATGCAGAGTAGAATTGGCCGATACCCGCTAATTATCAAAATCCAGAAAAGTTCAATTCTACAACCACCTAAAAGGAAGCAATTCCCAAACCTTCCATAACAAAGCCATCACCTACAGAGAGATGAACATGAAGAAGAGTCCCATGAGCAAGCTGGTCCTGGGGCTCTGTTCACAAACACAAACAGACCCCACAGTGCCCCAGGACAGCAACACAATTAGACCCAACCAAATCATGAGAAAACAAAAAGATAATTACTTGACACATTTGGCCCTAAACTGTGACTGACACAAAATTAAGGAAAACTCGGACTGTGTACAGACTCAGTGAGCATAGCCTTGCTATTGAGAAAGGCCGCCGTAGGCAGACCTGGCTCTCAAGAGAAGACAGGCTATGTGCACACTGCCCACAAAATGAGGTGGAAACTTAGCTGCACTTCCTGCCAAATGTACGACTATATTAGAGACACATATTTCCCTCAGATTACAAAGACCCACAAAGAAATCGAATACAAACCCGATGTTGATAAACTCCTATATTGGGTGAAATATCACAGTGTACCATCACAGCAGCAAGATTTGTGACCTGTTGCCACAAGAAAAGGGCAACAATGAAGAACAAACACCATTTCACTTTTGTTTATCCATTTCACTTGCTATGGCAATGTGTCACGTTCTGACCTTAGGTCCTTTGTTATGTCTTTATTTTAGTTGGTCAGGGCGTGAGATGGGGTGGGCATTCTATGTTGTTTTTCTATGTTTTGTTCTAGTTGTTATATTTCTATGTGTTTGGCCTAGTATGAGACAATGTTCGACACCTGCCTCTGATTGAGAATCATACTTAGGTAGCCTGTTTTCCCACTATGGGTTGTGGGTAGTTATTTTCTGTTTAGTGTTTTTGGTGGTTCACTCTCACAGAAATCATTGTTTTTCGTTTAGTTCAATTGATTATGCAGTCATTGGCTTTTTTTGGGGTTGAAATTCAGTTTGACATTAAAATAAATTAAAATGGGACACAAAGTACATCATCTACAGAATGTACAGAAAGTAAAATGTTTTCTTGTCAATACACACTATTTTTTAATCGGTGTGTATTGACATTTGATAAATAGAATATCCTGACGGTACGCTGAAATGTACCCAACAGTATATCTCCAAATGAGGATCCTGACTAGGTAGACTTTTATATGCGATGCGGTTTGACTCAGCTGGTAAAATGAAACTGTACCACCACCTGCTGGACGGATAGTAGTCATTACTTGGTCATGATAGACCGACTCGAATATGGTGGTATATTCGGACTGATTTGACAACAACGTCATCAGACATGTTTAGTCTCAGTTAATTTAAAAAACTTACTGTACCAGCTTTGTTAGTTTATTTAGGATGTGAAACATTCTTATTCGGCTGAAGTCGAGACATTCATATTTAGCAGAAGTCGAGCCGAGGAGAGAAGCCACTGAAGACTGCTGGAACGTAAACTAAAAAAGGGTTTGGCGTCATGACATCAAATACCAGGAAGTTTAAAAAGTTAGCAGCATCAAAGATGGTCTATTATATTGACAAGAAATTTGAGTGACCGCTCTAACAATGGAAATACACGTCCTCGACGATGGAAGGCAGGCGGCAGGAGGCGAGATCAGATGGGACCATTCTGGCCAATGATAGGGCAGATACGCGTTTGATCAGGCCACAGAGATAGATAGACGACTAATCTTTGCCATTGTAGTATCTGTGACAGCTTGGTCAGTGCCATTGAGGCTATCTCCATTTTAAAGTAGTACATTTTCTTTTTCTTCATTGGCTGACTGCTCCCAACTCATTTGAATCACCGCCAACTTGACTACTTTAAAATGGTGGAAGCCCTCAATGGCAATGTCTATGCTAGAATGGATTATGTCCATATTGAGACCTCATATCAATTACATTAAAAGGGCCTTTATTGGAATGGGAAACATATGTTAACATAAAGTAAGTGAATTAAACAATAAACAGAAGTGAGAAGAAACCAAAACAACATTAACACAAAAAGATTAGAAATGAACAGTAAACATTGCACTCAGAAAGGTTTCCAAAAGATAAAGTCATTACAAGTGTTATATTATCAGCTATCAGTTGTTTTAACAATGTGCCAATAGCTGTAGTATGAATAGCAGGGGGAAGATAAATAAACATTTTGGTTGCATATACAATGTTGTTTGCGCTCCAGTGGTTGCCCTTTTCTCATGGCAACGGGCCACAAATTGTTCTACCTTGACTGCACACTGCGGTATTTCACCTAACAGATATGGGAGTTTATTAATGTTATTATTTTATTGTCAAATTCTTTGTGTGTCTGTGTAATCTGAGGGAATGATGTGTCTCTAATATGGTCATACATTTGGCAGGACGTTCGTTAGGTAGCGCAGCTCGGTTTCCACGTCATTTTGTTTTCCAACATAAGTCAAATGTCACCACCAACCACTGAGTGCACCAAACATAAAGAACACCTTTTCTAATATTGAGTGAAAACAGTTCATATACTGTATGAAAAAGTACCTGATTAAATTAAAACACATTTTATTAAAAAAAACCTGACTATGACTGCTGAATATCTGTCAAAATAGCATGAAAAAACATTGTTCCTTCAGAGAACGATTGCTTTGTAAGGTTCAACCAAACCTTTTGTTGGTGTCTCCATTTTCTCAGAAAGGGGGACATTAGCAAATCTGAATAGATAAGGCCTGACAAAACACTAACTCTATATCCTGATGGTCTACATCCTGGGGTTTACATCCTGGGTATTACTGTCATCACCACAGCAGCTAGATAACTGTGTTCTACATCCTGGGGTTTACATCCTGGATATTACTGTCATCACCACAGCAGCTAGATAACTGTGTTCTACATCCTGGATATTACTGTCATCACCACAGCAGCTAGATAACTGTGTTCTACATCCTGGGGTTTACATCCTGGATATTACTGTCATCACCACAGCAGCTAGATAACTGTGTTCTACATCCTGGGGTTTACATCCTGGATATTACTGTCATCACCACAGCAGCTAGATAACTGTGTTCTACATCCTGGGGTTTACATCCTGGGTATTACTGTCATCACCACAGCAGATAGATAACTGTGTTCTACATCCTGGGGTTTACATCCTGGATATTACTGTCATCACCACAGCAGCTAGATAACTGTGTTCTACATCCTGGGGTTTACATCCTGGATATTACTGTCATCACCACAGCAGCTAGATAACTGTGTTCTACATCCTGGGGTTTACATCCTGGGTATTACTGTCATCACCACAGCAGATAGATAACTGTGTTCTACATCCTGGGGTTTACATCCTGGGTATTACTGTCATCACCACAGCAGCTAGATAACTGTGTTCTACATCCTGGGGTTTACATCCTGGGTATTACTGTCATCACCACAGCAGATAGATAACTGTGTTCTACATCCTGGGGTTTACATCCTGGGTATTACTGTCATCACCACAGCAGCTAGATAACTGTGTTCTACATCCTGGGGTTTACATCCTGGGTATTACTGTCATCACCACAGCAGCTAGATAACTGTGTTCTACATCCTGGGGTTTACCCAGCACCTCCTCCAGTATTACTGTCATCAGCTGTAATACAGCCTGGAATCGAACCAAGGTCTATAGTGACGCCTCTAGCACTGAGATGCAGTGCCTTAGACCGCTGTTCCACTACATGCCTTTCTAATGCGTGGTGCTGTGAGCCACTGACCTGTGTGTTTCTCCTCAGACTCAGGCAGCAGCAGGTGGCTTCTAGGTTTTAGGACTACAAGCTGGCATGCTCTACTACCACAGACAGAGGGCGTAACCCAGACATGTCACAGGGGCTATAAAGATCAAGCATCCGTTTAGAACGTTTTCTCACCACCAAATATGGTAGTGAGAGGAAGTCCAGTCGCGGTAGTAGGAATGGATGGAACTAGCTGAAAATGAGCTGACATTCTGCTAATTTTCTCATCGATTAAACATCTGATCTCAATACATTTTTCTGCTTCCAAAACTATAATTTGTTACAAACACAGTGCACTAAGTTTTATAGATCCGACTCTTTGCCAAAATTGTAAAATATTGCTTTGTTTAGGAGTGCAAGGTCGAATTGAGTTAGTTCACACACACCCTTCACAGAGGAGGCGTTACCTAAAGGGAATATGCAAATACGTGCTACAACAAGCCAAAAGGATAAAACTAGCTCGTGTTTGGCTTTGCCCACCTCCTTGCTTGTTCTGCCCAATATGCTTACTTTGCTCCTACTGTAAACGACACAGATTAACTATTTTGGGTTAATTATGAATATATTTGTTTTTACCGGATGGGCACACATAACTCCTAGACGATTGTGCAGATTTATCGCCCTCTATCGGCTTAGCCATAATAATGATGACTTCGTGGCTGTGGTAACTAGTGACGACCGCAGTCAAGCTAAAACCAACACAACATATCAAACAGGTTTAAAATATGTTCACATCGAATGAACTAGCTACGAATAACTTCAACAACGAAGAAAATTGAGGTCTGTTGCTAGCTATATGTTATACAATCTGTGTAAGTTGTGTAGCTAAATCAGCTAGCGTAGTGAAGTTATTTAGGCTGATTTGATAGCAATGCTAACTAGGTTAGCTAGCTAACGTCGATAACACGACATTGTTTAGCTAGCTGCTTTGCTCTCGCTTTCAACAACTAG
Organism: Salvelinus alpinus; assembly: GCF_045679555.1. NCBI lineage: Eukaryota > Metazoa > Chordata > Actinopteri > Salmoniformes > Salmonidae > Salvelinus > Salvelinus alpinus. Next base: position 4,182,897 of record NC_092119.1, read on the forward strand.
TTCAGCTATTGAAAACTAGAAATACGACGTTGCTTTCCATTTTATTTGCACTTTTCACTGAAACCACAAAGAGGCTTCCGGGTTTAGTTGGCACAGCGGCGCTGATAAGATACTAGTTCGCGTTAACTAGTAGGTAAACAAGACGAGACTTGGAAGGCCTCGCGATACTACTACTAGCTAACTAGTTAGCTATGGGTTTGGTCGTTTGGTTAACTAGCTGGACCCAACACTAGCAGACATGCCGTGTTGTTGTCAGTAGCTGACAGTTGCAACGTAAGCTAAGTTAGTGCTAGGTTGGGTTACTAAACTTGTCACCGTTATTGTTTGATTACTATCCTAGATATTTTCTGCAGGAGTGTCCAGTGCAGTGACTAACTACTAACTAGTGAACTACATATTATGATGCCATGGAGGATAGGAAGCTGAAGAGAAAGATTTCCAGGCCCTCCACCAACCAGGCCCCTGCCCCACCAACCAGCACCCGGAAGAACACAGCCTCTGGACGTCATCTGGGCTTCAGCCACATGGGTACACACTCCAGCCAGAAGGGGAAGAGCCGCAGGTAAGAACCATAATCATCTGGATGACTTGAACAGCTTTGAGGTGAAGTTCTTAATTTGTGTGTGTGTGTGTGTGTGTGTGTGTGTGTGTGTGTGTGTGTGTGTGTGTGTGTGTGTGTGTGTGTGTGTGTGTGTGTGTGTGTGTGTGTGTGTGTGTGTGTGTCAGGGGTGTGAAGGCCAGACAGCAGCAGGCTTCAGGCAGTAAGGCAGGCCAGGGCCAGGCGGACCCCATCCAGCACTCCTTCCTGACGGACGTCTCCGATGTGCAAGAGATGGAGAAAGGACTGCTGAGCCTTCTCAATGACTTCCACAATGGAAAACTACAGGCCTTTGGTGAGCTGTGTGTGTAAAACTACAGGCCTTTGGTGAGACCAGGGTTCCAGTGGCTCAGTGGATAAAAGTGTCTGCTGCTGAAAGAGCATATGACCTGTGTGTGTTAGTATGCAGGTGAAGTTTTACATAAAATAAACTCTCTTTTTATGCCCACCCTCTTCCCCCCCTCTCGCTCCCTATCCCCCCCCCCCCTCTCGCTCCCTATCCCCCCCCCCTCTCGCTCCCTATCCCCCCCCCCTCTCGCTCCCTATTCCCCCCTCTCGCTCCCTATTCCCCCCTCTCGCTCCCTATTACCCCCTCTCGCTCCCTATTCCCCCCCCTCTCGCTCCCTATTCCCCCCCCTCTCGCTCCCTATTCCCCCCCCTCTCGCTCCCTCATCCCTCCCCCCTCGCTCCCTCTTTCCCATCTCTCGCTCCCTCTTTCCCCCCCTCTCGCTCCCTCTTTCCCCCCCTCTCGCTCCCTCTTTCCCCCCCTCTCGCTCCCTCTTCCCCCCTCTCGCTCCCTCTTCCCCCCTCTCGCACCCTCTTCCCCGCCTCTCGCTCCCTCTCCCCCCCCCTCGCTCCCTCTTCCCCCCCTCTTGCTCCCTCTTCCCCCCCTCTTGCTCCCTCTTCCCCCCTCATCTCGCTCCCTCTTCCCCCCTCATCTCGCTCCCTCTTCCCCCCTCATCTCGCTCCCTCTTCCCCCCTCATCTCGCTCCCTCTTCCCCCCTCATCTCGCTCCCTCTCTCTCCCCCCTCTCGCTCCCTCTTCCCCCCCCCTCTCGCTCCCTCTCCCCCCCCCTCTCGCTCCCTCTTACCCCCCCCTCTCGCTCCCTCTTCCCCCCCCTCTCGCTCCCTCTTCCCCCCTCATCTCGCTCCCTCTTCCCCCACCCCTCTCGCTCCCTCTTCCCCCCCCTCTCGCTCCCTCTTCCCCCACCTCTCGCTCCCTCTTCCCCCCCTCTCGCTCCCTCTTCCCCCCCTCTCGCTCCCTCTTCCCCCCCTCTCGCTCCCTCTTCCCCCCCTCTTCCCCCCCTCGCTCCCTCTTCCCCCCCTCTTGCTCCCTCTTCCCCCCCTCTTGCTCCCTCTTCCCCCCTCATCTCGCTCCCTCTTCCCCCCTCATCTCGCTCCCTCTTCCCCCCTCATCTCGCTCCCTCTTCCCCCCTCATCTCGCTCCCTCTTCCCCCTCATCTCGCTCCCTCTTCCCCCCCTCTCGCTCCCTCTTCCCCCCCCCCCTCTCGCTCCCTCTTCCCCCCCCCCCCTCTCGCTCCCTCTTCACCCCCCCCCTCTCGCTCCCTCTTCCCCCCCTCTCGCTCCCTCTCCCCCCCCCCCCTCGCTCCCTCTTTCCCCTCATCTCGCTCCCTCTTCCCCCACCCCTCTCGCTCCCTCTCCCCCCCCCCCCCTCGCTCCCTCTTTTCCCCTCATCTCGCTCCCTCTTCCCCCACCCCTCTCGCTCCCTCTTCCCCCACCCCTCTCGCTCCCTCTTCCCCCCCTCTCGCTCCCGCTCTCTCCCTTCTCCCTCTAGGTAATGAGTGTTCTATAGATCAGATGGAACATGTGAGAGAGATGCAGGAGAAGTTGGCTCGGCTGCACTTTGACCTTTATGGGGAGGTGGACGAGATGCCTGAGGACCAACGGAAGACTGCCTGCGACTCGAACATGGACAAACTACTGCTCAACGTAAGATCTGGCAATAGCTTTTGTTAATGTACAGTGCCTTGCAAAAGTATTCAGACCGCTTTGTGTTACAAAGTGGGGTTACAATGGATTTAATTGTCCATTTTTGTCAACAATCTACTTAAATTACTCTGTCAAAGTGGAAGAACATTTTTTAAAGATAAATAAGAAATTATAACAAAAATCTTGTAGTTCCATAACTGTTCAGCTCCTTTGTTTAGGCAAGCCTACATTAGTTCAGGAGAAAAATGTGGCTTAACAAATCACATAATAAGTTACATGGACTCACTGTGTGAAGTAGTAGAGGTTGACAGGATTTTTGAATGACTACTCCTTCCTCTGTCCCCCATACATACATCATCTGTAAGGTCCCTCAGTCAAGTGTTGAATTTCAAGAACAGATTCAACGATAAAGACCAGGAAGCTTTTCAAAAGCTTCACAAAGAAAAGGCAGTGATTGGTAGATGGGTAACGACAACAACGAGACATTGAATATCTCTTTTTTTTTAAGCATGATCAAGTTAATAATTATTCTGTGGATGATGTATTAAACCACCCAGACACACAGATGTAGTCGTCCTTCTGAACTGAGCTGCAGGAGTGGAATGGAACTGCTCAGGGATGTTACCATGAGGCTATTGGTGATTTATAAACCATGAGG
>NC_092119.1:4186201-4218701 GCF_045679555.1 Salvelinus alpinus
CTATTGGTGATTTATAAACCATGAGGCTATTGGTGATTTATAAACCATGAGGCTATTGGTGATTTATAAACCATGAGGTTATTGGTGATTTATAAACCATGAGGTTATTGGTGATTTATAAAACATGAGGCTATTGGTGATTTATAAACCATGAGGTTATTGGTGATTTATAAACCATGAGGTTATTGGTGATTTATAAACCATGAGGCTATTGGTGATTTATAAACCATGAGGCTATTGGTGATTTATAAACCATGAGGTTATTGGTGATTTATAAACCATGAGGTTATTGGTGATTTATAAAACATGAGGCTATTGGTGATTTATAAAACATGAGGCTATTGGTGATTTATAAAACATGAGGCTATTGGTGATTTATAAAACATGAGGCTATTGGTGATTTATAAAACATGAGGCTATTGGTGATTTATAAAACATGAGGCTATTGGTGATTTATAAAACATGAGGCTATTGGTGATTTATAAAACATGAGGCTATTGGTGATTTATAAAACATGAGGCTATTGGTGATTTATAAAACATGAGGCTATTGGTGATTTATAAAACATGAGGCTATTGGTGATTTATAAAACATGAGGCTATTGGTGATTTATAAAACATGAGGCTATTGGTGATTTATAAAACATGAGGCTATTGGTGATTTATAAAACATGAGGCTATTGGTGATTTATAAAACATGAGGCTATTGGTGATTTATAAAACATGAGGCTATTGGTGATTTATAAACCATGAGGCTATTGGTGATTTATAAACCATGAGGCTATTGGTGATTTATAAACCATGAGGCTATTGGTGATTTATAAACCATGAGGCTATTGGTGATTTATAAAACATGAGGCTATTGGTGATTTATAAAACATGAGGCTATTGGTGATTTATAAACCATGAGGCTATTGGTGATTTATAAACCATGAGGCTATTGGTGATTTATAAACCATGAGGCTATTGGTGATTTATAAACCATGAGGCTATTGGTGATTTATAAACCATGAGGCTATTGGTGATTTATAAACCATGAGGCTATTGGTGATTTATAAACCATGAGGCTATTGGTGATTTATAAACCATGAGGCTATTGGTGATTTATAAAACATGAGGCTATTGGTGATTTATAAACCATGAGGCTATTGGTGATTTATAAACCATGAGGTTATTGGTGATAATAAATAAAAAACTGTCTACAGAGTTCAGTTGCTGTGATGGGAGAACTTAGGATGGATCAACAACATTGTAGTAGGGCTGGGCCATTTTATATCAAATAAATGTTTTAGCGCAATGTTCCAAATGACTGTCTCGCAAGAATCAAAGTATTTTTTTTTCAGTTTTTAAAAGCGCGCTATGCTTTTTTGGGGGGGGTCTCATCTCCTTCGCTCTTTCTGTGCGGTGTGCACCTTCCCGCTTGCACACAGACACCAAGCTCCTCCCCCTGCCGCTCAACAACAAAAGATGAAATAACTTCTTCCTCTCTGACAACAAGCAGTTTTAAAACTCGCTATTTTTATTTTGAGGTTTGGTCCAATAGAATCGGTCATATGGACACGCTTAGTCATTGTTTTACTGTAATAGATGAGAACCGAACCATTCTAACAATCCCCTTTTCATGTCTCGACTCCCAAAACGTAGAACAGAGCAGACCCCTACTAAAACGAGAGTATCAATGAACATGATTGTGGGAAATTAATGTTCTGTTTGTCGTGCGCGGTACCATGTACCGCTTGTTTCGGTCCCCAGGTAGAAAACAAAATTGTCGATGAAACAGTCATTAACAACAACCAGAATGAAACAGTCATTAACAACAACCAGAATGAAACAGTCATTAACAACAACCAGAATGAAACAGTCATTAACAACAACCAGAATGAAACAGTCACTAACAACAACCAGAATGAAACAGTCATTAACAACGACCAGAATGAAACAGTCATTAGCAACAACCAAAATGAAACAGATGGGAGTTCTATGAAGGGGTTCTGAAAGACACTCATGGGGGGGGGGGGTTCCACTGAAAGTTGACTAGCAACAATAACTGGGACCTAAAAGACACCCACCATGAGACCCACTAAATGTGCCCATTAACCAAATGGAGAGAGCCAACTGAAGGTGTTGACCCTCCACATCTATCAAGCCAACTGTAGCACTGGGCCAGACACTCTTAAAGTGGAACTGACAGCATTTTTAGCAACATGAAATCTTATTAAAATATCTTCATATACAACCCCAGGAAGAATATGCCACTTAAAAAAACAACAACAATACTGAGCTACAGTAGGCCTTTATACAAACAAGCCATTCACCACACAGGCCTGTCATCATTCACTTTGAACTGTATTTGATGGAAAAGGTGACTCAAGGAGCTGAATACCTTTGCAAAGAAATTTCTTTTTTAAATGTTAGAATTTTCTTCCACATTAGTGTTTTGTATAGATTGTTGACAAAAAAACAACTATTAAATCTATTTTAATCCCACTTTGTAACACAATAAAATGTGAAGAAATCCAAGGAGTCTGAATACTTTTGCAAGAGACTATATATTTTTGGAGTGATTCCATATTTATTTTGTTAATTGGATAGGAAAGAAAGAGGAGGGTGCTGAAATAGCAGTGGGATGGATTCTAGCCCACTCTGCAGTGGTAGATGTGGATTCTAACCCACTCTGCAGTGGTAGATGTGGATTCTAACCCACTCTGCAGTGGTAGATGTGGATTCTAGCCCACTCTGCAGTGGTAGATGTGGATTCTAGCCCACTCTGCAGTGGTAGATGTGGATTCTAACCCACTCTGCAGTGGTAAATGTGGATTCTAGCCCACTCTGCAGTGGTAGATGTGGATTCTAGCCCACTCTGCAGTGGTAGATGTGGATTCTAACCCACTCTGCAGTGGTAAATGTGGATTCTAGCCCACTCTGCAGTGGTAGATGTGGATTCTAACCCACTCTGCAGTGGTAAATGTGGATTCTAGCCCACTCTGCAGTGGTAGATGTGGATTCTAACCCACTCTGCAGTGGTAGATGTGGATTCTAGCCCACTCTGCAGTGGTAGATGTGGATTCTAACCCACTCTGCAGTGGTAAATGTGGATTCTAGCCCACTCTGCAGTGGTAGATGTGGATTCTAGCCCACTCTGCAGTGGTAGATGTGGATTCTAACCCACTCTGCAGTGGTAAATGTGGATTCTAGCCCACTCTGCAGTGGTAGATGTGGATTCTAGCCCACGCTGCAGTGGTAGATGTGGATTCTAACCCACTCTGTAGTGGTAGATGTAGATTCTAGCCCACTCTGCAGGGGTAGATGTGGATTCTAACCCACTCTGCAGGGGTAGATGTGGATTCTAGCCCACGCTGCAGTGGTAGATGTGGATTCTAGCCCACGCTGCAGTGGTAGATGTGGATTCTAACCCACTCTGTAGTGGTAGATGTGGATTCTAGCCCACTCTGCAGTGGTAGATGTGGATTCTAGCCCACTCTGCAGTGGTAGATGTGGATTCTAGCCCCCTCTGCAGTGGTAGATGTGGATTCTAGCCCACTGCAGGGGTAGATGTGGATTCTAGCCCACTCTGCAGGGGTAGATGTGGATTCTAGCCCACGCTGAAGTGGCTTAGACCATCTTAAAAGTAGAATCAGCTAAATTACGTTGCCACGAGCAGCACTGCAGATATTGATATGAGCGAGATGAGACCACTCCGTCACACACTGTCTCTGGTGGTTGGCTTCGCTCTGTTCACCGCGTGGTAACCAGGATGTAACCAGGATGTAACCAGGATGCTAAAACGGAGGAGAAGTCGAGCCTCACGTTTCAACGCTCTTAGTTGTTGAGGAAATTGACCCACTTTGCTGTTTACTTTCTGCGTCCGCGTCATATCGCAGAGTCGACCTTTTTTTAAGGGTTGTGTTGGATCTTTAAATTCTGTTAATACCGTGAAAGTGCTTGGTTGCAGTCTCGGCCCTAAGATCCCAACACACAGGGCCTCCCTCAGCGTGTCAAACAGTGATTTCTCCGTTTTCAGAAGCCCAAAGTTGGGATTAATCTCCAGATCCTAAGCCTTCTCATGTGAGAGCAAAGCCACACACACACACCTCATGCTCTGTGTGTATCTTGGCTCAATGTTAGCTCAATGGAATGAAACGGCTCAATGTTAGCTCAATGGAATGAAACGGCTCAATGTTAGCTCAATGGAATGAACCGGCTCAATGTTAGCTCAATGGCAGGAAACGGCTCAATGTTAGCTCAATGGAAGGAAACGGCTCAATGTTAGCTCAATGGAATGAAACGGCTCAATGTTAGCTCAATGGAAGGAAATGGCTCAATGTTAGCTCAATGCAATGAAACGGCTCAATGTTAGCTCAATGGAATGAAACGGCTCAATGTTAGCTCAATGGAATGAAACGGCTCAATGTTAGCTCAATGGAATGAACCGGCTCAATGTTAGCTCAATGGCAGGAAACGGCTCAATGTTAGCTCAATGGAAGGAAACGGCTCAATGTTAGCTCAATGGAATGAAACGGCTCAATGTTAGCTCAATGGAAGGAAATGGCTCAATGTTAGCTCAATGCAATGAAACGGCTCAATGTTAGCTCAATGGAATGAAACGGCTCAATGTTAGCTCAATGGAATGAAACGGCTCAATGTTAGCTCAATGGAAGGAAACGGCTCAATGTTAGCTCAATGGAAGGAAACGGCTCAATGTTAGCTCAATGGAATGAAACGGCTCAATGTTAGCTCAATGGAATGAAACGGCTCAATGTTAGCTCAATGGAATGAAACGGCTCAATGTTAGCTCAATGGAAGGAAACGGCTCAATGTTAGCTCAATGGAATGAAACGGCTCAATGTTAGCTCAATGGAATGAAACGGCTCAATGTTAGCTCAATGGAATGAAACGGCTCAATGTTAGCTCAATGGAAGGAAACGGCTCAATGTTAGCTCAATGGCAGGAAACGGCTCAATGTTAGCTCAATGGAATGAAACATTTCTGTCCTTCTCTACAGCTAGAGGAACTGAGTTCATCAATGTATCCTTTTAAAAGACGTGTGTGAGTGTGTGTGTGTGTGTGTGTGTCTGTGTCTGTGTCTGTCTGTGTGTGTGTGTGTGTGTGTGTGTGTGTGTGTGTGTGTGTGTGTGTGTGTGTGTGTGTGTGTGTGCCGAATTGTGTACTGTGTGCCGAGGAAGTGAGTGAGGGGTGTGTCTTTGAGCTGTTGACTTTGACCTGTTTTAATTCTAGCTAACAGTTTACAGAAAAATGTAAGAAATGCAGAACGAATATTATTTAAAAAAGTGCTTATATTGCAGGACACTTAACTGTAGTTACATAATAGAGGCCATTTCTTTGTTCTGGTCTCTCTCTGTGGGGGGGGGGGGGGGCAGAGTGAGTGAGGGGTGTGTGGGGGGGGGGGGGGGTCAGAGTGAGTGAGGTGTGTGTGAGGGGGGGGGTCAGAGTGAGTGAGATGTGTGTGAGGGGGGGGGGTCATAGTGAGTGAGGTGTGTGTGTGTGGGGGGGGTCAGAGTGAGTGAGGTGTGTGGGGGGGTCAGAGTGAGTGAGGGGTGTGTGGGGGGGGTCAGACTGAGTGAGGGGTGTGGGGGGGGGGGGGGGTCAGAGTGAGTGAGGTGTGTGTGAGGGGGGGTCAGAGTGAGTGAGGTGTGTGTGTGTGGGGGGGGTCAGAGTGAGTGAGGTGTGTGGGGGGGTCAGAGTGAGTGAGGTGTGTGTGTGTGGGGGGGGGTCAGACTGAGTGAGGTGTGTGTGGGGGGGGTCAGACTGAGTGAGGTGTGTGTGGGGGGGGTCAGAGTGAGTGAGGTGTGTGTGGGGGGGGGGTCAGAGCAGAGTGAGGTGTGTGTGGGGGGGGTCAGAGTGAGTGAGGGGTGTGTGTGGGGGGGTCAGAGCAGAGTGAGGTGTGTGTGTTTCAGCTGTTCTCCTTGACTCCTCTCTCCACAAGTCAGAAGCTGAATCTGGCAGACAGCCAGGAGATACCCAGGACAGCTAGCATCTAAGTCGGTCTGCAGTCAACGCTCTCATCTCCTTGTCTCCTAACCTCCTCTCCTTATTTGATTTCCTTATCCCCTAAATTCATTTCTTTATATGCCTCTTCTCCTCCATCCTCCCCCCTCTCTTCTCCACCCTCCCCTCTTCTCCTCTACCATCCCATCCCCTCTTCTCTACCGTCCTCCCTCTCTTCCCTCTCCTCTCCTCGGGGCTAGGGGTTTATGGGATTGGGATTAATCACCATCCTCCACGTATCTGTCAAACACACTGCAAACACAGTTTTCACATATTTGCGAGTTTGTTTTAAAGTCTGAAACTTACTGCACATACCCACATGAGTGTTAGGCCAAATGTTGATGCCTTTTTATAGTTGCCTTGGTTTGAACCAGTGTTACATTGAGATATATATATATGACCTTCTCCTACACATCTTTGTCTTATATGCAGTTGGAATGCAATAATCATATTTGAAGCTGCTTGATTGTCAACCTTTTATTTGAGAGTAATGCTGTACATTACAGATTGAGGTTTTATTGTTAATGTGTTTTAGGGTGGATTGTTATTTAATTTTTCTCGGTTTTAGGAAAAAGTCAATAAAGAGAATTCTAATGACTTGAAACACGTTTCTGTGCTTTACTCATATGATGCATGGTGGTGGTGATGGTTGGTGGTGGTGATGAGGCCTCACTCCCCTCATATCTGAGATATCTACTGCAGCCCTCATCCTCCACATACAACACCTGTTCTGCCAGTCACGTTCTGTTAAAAGGTCCCCAAAGCACACACATCCCTGGGTCGCTCCTCTTTTCAGTTCACTGCAGCTGATAGACTCGAGCTGCAACAAACACTCAAACTGGACAGTTTTATCTCCATCTCTTCATTCGAAGACTCAATCATGGACACTCTTACTGACAGTTGTGGCTGCTTCAAGTGATGTATTGTTGTCTCTACCTTCTTGCCCTTTGTGCTGTTGTCTGTGCCCAATAATGTTTGTACCCTGTGTTGTGTTGCTGCCATGTTGTGTTGCTACCATGCTGTGTTGCTACCATGCTGTGTTGCTACCATGCTGTGTTGCTACCATGCTGTGTTGCTACCATGCTGTGTTGTCATGTTGTTGCTACCATGCTGTGTTGTTGTGTTGCTACCATGCTGTGTTGTCATGTTGTGTTGCTACCATGCTGTGTTGTCATGTGTTTCTACCATGCTGTGTTGTCATGTTGTGTTGCTGCCTTGTTGTGTTGCTACCATGTTGTTGTCATGTTGTGTTGCTGCCATGCTGTGTTGTCATGTTGTGTTGCTGCCATGCTGTGTTGTCATGTTGTGTTGCTGCCATGCTGTGTTGTCATGTTGTGTTGCTGCCATGCTGTGTTGTCATGTTGTGTTGCTGCCATGCTGTGTTGTCATGTTGTGTTGCTGCCATGCTATGTTGTCATGTGTTGCTGCCTTGCTATGTTGTCATGTTGTGTTGCTACCATGTTGTTGTCATGTTGTGTTGCTGCCATGCTGTGTTGTCATGTTGTGTTGCTACCATGCTGTGTTGTCATGTTGTGTTGCTACCATGCTATGTTGTCATGTTGTGTCGCTGCCTTGCTATGTTGTCATGTTGTGTTGCTACCATGTTGTTGTCATGTTGTGTTGCTGCCATGCTGTGTTATGTTGTGTTGCTACCATGCTGTGTTGTCATGTGTTGCTACCATGTTATGTTGTGTTGCTACCATGCTATGTTGTCTTAGATCTCTTTATGTAGTGTTGTGTCTCTTGTGATGTGTTTTGTCATATATTAAAAAGCAAAACATGTCATTACAAATTAAACATTTTAATCCCAGCCCCCGTCCCCGCAGGAGGCCTTTTGGTAGGCCGTCATTGTAAATAAGAATCTGTTCTTAACCTAGTTAAAGGTTAAACAAAAAACGATGTATGTTTTCACCTGGTGATCTTCTTTGTGCACATCTTAATAATGTCCAAGACTTGCATTTCCCTTCAGGGGAAATAATGTCCACTTTTGCCCCGCCCACTAGTGATGTATTTCACCAAATGATTGTTTGTGTAGTAACCTATCAGTGACAGATCAGATCATGTGCAGCGCACAGGCCGATCCTGTTGACCAAGCAGACTAGACTACTCCGTAACCAAAGCCTCGCAGCGCGCACGCACTGTAGGAACCCGACACTCCGAATCTGATTTGTATTCCTCGTGTCCGTTCTTGTCACCTCTTCAGAACCCATTGGATGAGAAGGTCGGTGAACAGGGACCGATACCGGGTGTGTGGGAATGCTGCATGCGCTCTTGTTTCTGTTATTCCGTCTCTAAGGAGACGGGGCAGGGAGAGGGAGGAATTGTGGGGAAGTAGGTTAATAAATTGCACTTTATAGGCACACTTGTGCTGGTCTATGGAAACATTTGTGAAATTACATTGCATAGGACCTCCTTGACCGGACAGTTTTAAAACGCAGGTAATTTGTCACCGCTGTATCATTGTATTATCACATTTTTAACTGGACTGTTGACTGAAGAAGATTTTACCCGCACTTTGTTAACAGACTGAATTTGAACCACACAAACAATCGCATATAAAAGGCTACCCAAAATTGTAGACTATCGATTTAAATGAAACCGAGCGTAGTCGGGTAGTATCCTCAACTGACCCAAACCACCCATAAAATGACATCCGTGGATCTGACCGTTCGGCCCAGTCCTGGTCCTAACCCAGGTCCTCACAGCGTGACACAGTGGCAACTGAGCGGGACAGACTACCAACCCCAGTCGGCCCTGAGGCATCGCAGCTCGGTCACAGGGACAGCCGACACCCGCTTCAGTGCCTGGACACCCATCATAAACAAGACCTCCAACCACCAGGTCAGCCAAGTGAGATAAGACAAGCAATCATTTTCCTTTCTCCTTTACTTTTTGTTATGGTTTTCCACCACCTTGGCCTTCCCTACTAAAACATATTTACATTTGAGTAATTTAGGAGAGGTGATTTACGGTAGTGAATGCATGCATTTCTGTACTGGTGCCCTGTGGGGAATCGAACCCACAACCCAGTGTTGGTAGCACCATGCTCTACCAATTCAGCCACAAGGGACAAATCCCCATTTATAATTTGTACATCTATTCATTCTAAGCTACTATATTTTTGCAAGCCTGCCATTGCGAGCCTGCCATTGTGCCCTTGAGCACAATTACTCTGGGACCAGCTGACCAATTGCTTCAAGGCTGTGCTCATGTCTCAGGATAGGCTGTGTGTGTGTGTCTCGGGGTAGGCTGTGTGTGTTTTTTTCTCGGGGTAGGCTGTGTGTGTGTGTTTCGGTAGGCTGTGTGTGTTTGTCTCAGGGTAGGCTGTGTGTTTGTGTGTTTGTCTCGGGGTAGGCTGTGTGTTTGTGTGTTTGTCTCGGGGTAGGCTGTGTGTTTGTCTCGGGGTAGGCTGTGTTTGTCAAATCAAATCAAATCAAATTTTATTAGTCACATACACATGGTTAGCAGATGTTAATGCGAGTGTAGCGAAATGCTTGTGCTTCTAGTTCCGACAATGCAGTAATAACCAACAGTAATCTAACCTAACAATTCCACAACTACTACCTTACACACACACACAAGTGTAAAGGGATAAAGAATATGTACATAAAGATATATGAATGAGTGGTGGTACAGAACGGCATGGCAAGATGCAGTAGATGGTATAGAGTACGGTATATACATATGAGATGAGTACTGTAGGGTATGTAAACATAAAGTGGCATAGTTTAAAGTGGCTAGTGGTACATGTATTACATAAAGATGGCAAGATGCAGTAGATGATATAGAGTACAGTATATACATATGAGATGGGTAATGTAGGGTATGTAAACATTATATTAAGTGGCATTGTTTAAAGTGGCTAGTGGTACATTTTTACATAATTTCCATCAATTCCCATTTTTAAAGTGGCTGGAGTTGAGTCAGTATGTTGGCAGCGGCCGCTAAATGTTAGTGGTGGCTGTTTAACAGTCTGATGGCCTTGAGATAGAAGCTGTTTTTCAGTCTCTCGGTCCCTGCTTTGATGCACCTGTACTGACCTCGCCTTCTGGATGATAGCGGGGTGAACAGGCAGTGGCTTGGGTGGTTGTTGTCCTTGATGATCTTTATGGCCTTCCTGTGACATCGGGTGGTGTAGGTGTCCTGGAGGGCAGGTAGTTTGCCCCCGGTGATGCGTTCTGCAGACCTCACTACCCTCTGGAGAGCCTTACGGTTGTGGGCGGAGCAGTTGCCGTACCAGGCGGTGATACAGCCCGACAGGATGCTCTCGATTGTGCATCTGTAGAAGTTTGTGAGTGCTTTTGGTGACAAGCCGAATTTCTTCAGCCTCCTGAGGTTGAAGAGGCGCTGCTGCGCCTTCTTCACAACGCTGTCTGTGTGGGTGGACCAATTCAGTTTGTCCGTGATGTGTACACCGAGGAACTTAAAACTTTCCACCTTCTCCACTACTGACCCGTCGATGTGGATAGGGGGGGTGCTCCCTCTGCTGTTTCCTGAAGTCCACAATCATCTCCTTTGTTTTGTTGACGTTGAGTGTGAGGTTATTTTCCTGACACCACACTCCGAGGGCCCTCACCTCCTCCCTGTAGGCCGTCTCGTCGTTGTTGGTAATCAAGCCTACCACTGTAGTGTCATCCGCAAACTTGGCTGTGTGTTTGTGTGTTTGTCTCGGGGTAGGCTGTGTGTTTGTGTGTTTGTCTCGGGGTAGGCTGTGTGTTTGTCTCGGGGTAGGCTGTGTTTGTCTCGGGGTAGGCTGTGTGTGTTTGTCTCGGGGTAGGCTGTGTGTGTTTGTCTCGGGGTAGGCTGTGTGTGTTTGTCTCGGGGTAGGCTGTGCGTGTTTGTCTCAGGGTAGGCTGTGCGTGTTTGTCTCAGGGTAGGACTGTGTGTGTTTGTGTCGGGGTAGGCTGTGTGTGTTTGTCTCGGGGTAGGCTGTGTGTGTGTGTCTCGGGGTAGGCTGTGTGTGTGTGTCTCGGGGTAGGCTGTGTGTGTGTGTCTCGGGGTAGGCTGTGTGTGTGTGTGTGTCTCGGGGTAGGCTGTGTGTGTGTGTGTGTCTCGGGGTAGGCTGTGTGTGTGTGTCTCGGGGTAGGCTGTGTGTGTTTTCTCGGGGTAGACTGTGTGTGTTTGCCTCGGGGTAGACTGTGTGTGTTTGTCTCGGGGTAGACTGTGTGTGTTTGTCTCGGGGTAGACTGTGTGTGTTTGTCTCGGGGTAGACTGTGTGTGTTTGTCTCGGGGTAGACTGTGTGTGTTTGTCTCGGGGTAGACTGTGTGTGTTTGTCTCGGGGTAGGCTGTGTGTGTTTGTCTCGGGGTAGGCTGTGTGTGTTTGTCTCGGGGTAGGCTGTGCGTGTTTGTCTCAGGGTAGGCTGTGCGTGTTTGTCTCAGGGTAGGACTGTGTGAGTTTGTGTCGGGGTAGGCTGTGTGTGTTTGTCTCGGGGTAGGCTGTGTGTGTTTGTCTCGGGGTAGGGTAGGCGGTGTGTTTGTGTGTCGGGATGTGGGCTGTGTTGAGTTGTGAGCATAAAGATACATTTCCTCCTCTGTAAGTTAATGTAGCCTACGTCTTGTTCTATGACCTGTCAGTTGTTTGAGGAGCGGACGACCCTGGTGCTTCACTGGTTTGACCTTTGGACTGACCGCCAGAGAAAAGTCTTCCTGCAGGCGCTGTTGTCACAATGCTCCAACTCCCAGCTCAAGTAAGCACTTCTGACAGGCCTATTGTTATGGTTTATCTGGATCCCCAGTAGCTTTTGCAGAAGCAGCAGCTACTCTTCCTGGGGTCCACAAAAAAAAACACAAAACATGACAAGCAACAAAACACTGATACACTGATAGACGAGGACAGTCGCACAAATTTCAAATACAATGATATACAAACAATAATTTAAAAAATATATATATTTTGTGTGTGTGTGTGGGTCCCCTCACAGTCCCTGCCGTTCTATGAAATGTTGTTTAATCAGTTTTTTTAAGGTAATTTTGCTGTTTGCTTGTGTAATTGGAGAATGGAGTTCCATGCGATCATGACTCTGTATAATACTGTGCGTTGCCATGAATTCGTTTTGGACATGGGGACTGTGAAGAGACCCATGGTGGCATGTCTTGTGGGATATGTATGGGGTGTTTGAGCTGAATGTTATTGATTGTGCAGACAATCTGAAATGTTCATCACAGTAATATTTCTCATTAAATCTAGAGGAGAAACAGTTCATCTCTCGTCAACTCTGAACCAGGAAAGACTGGCTTGTTGTTAGTTCTGGAGGTGCCGTTAAGGGCAAGGCATGCTGCTCTGTCAATGTGACTTGACCATGCTAATTGACCATCCAATGTTATACCTAGGAGTTTAGCTTCCTCAAGTTGCTCAATGGTCACACTCTTTATGCACAACTCCAGGTGTGGTCTTAGGGAATGTTTTACACCAAAGCCAATGGTTTTAGTTTTTAGATGTGTTTAAGACCCGTTTATTTATTAATCACCCGTTCTGATCCTGACTGTAACTCCTTATTTAGAATTTCAGTATGTGGAATCATCCACATACATAGTCATTCTAGCTTTGTGTCGGACCAGTGGCAAATCATTTGTAAAAAAATTGAGAACGTTAACGGCTCAAGGCAACTGCCCTGAGGGACACCGCACTGTACATATCTGATTTTAAAGAAGCTTTCATTGAAGAACACTCTCTGGGTTCTGTTGGATAATTAACTCTTCAACCATGTGATGGCAGGTCATGTAAAGTCATAGCAAGTACGTTTCTTCTATAACAATTTATGATCAATTACATCAAAGGATGCACTGAAATATAACACTACAGCTCCAACTATCATCTTATTATCCATGGATTTTAACCAATCTGTCACCTGGGTGCGGCTCATCAGGAACTCCAGGATCCAGTTGCAGAGGGAGATGTTCATTCCCAGGGTCCATAGCTTAGTGGTGAGCATGGAGGGCACTACGGTGTTGAACGCTGAGCTGTAGTCAATGAAGAGCATTCTCACATACGCTTTCCTTTTGTCCAGATGGGAAATCAAAATCAAATCAAATCAAACTGTATTTGTCACATGTGCCGAATACAACGTGTAGACCTTACCGTGAAATGCTTACTTACAAGCCCTGAACCAACAGTGCAGTTCAAGAAGAGTTAAGAAAATATTTACCAAATAAACTAAAGTAACACAATAACATAACAATAACGAGGCTATATACAGGGAGTACCGGTACAGAGTCAGTGTGGAGGCTATATACAGGGGGTACCGGTACCGAGTCAGTGTGGGAGGGTACAGGTTAGTTGAGGTAATTTGTACATGTAGGCAGGGGTGAAGTGACTATGCATAGATAATAAACAGCGAGTAGCAGCAGTGTAAAAACAAATGGAGGCGGTTCAATGTAAATAGTCCGGTGGCCATTTGATTAATTGTTCAGCAGTCTTATGGCTTGGAGGTAGAAGCTGTTAAGGAGCCTTATGGTCCAAGACTTGGCGCTCCGGTACCGCTTGTCGTGCGGTAGCAGAGAGAACAGTTTATGGGGTTGTGGGTTCATTCCCCACGGGGGGACCAGGATGAATATGTATGAACTTTCCAATTTGTAAGTCGCTCTGGATAAGAGCGTCTGCTAAATGACTTAAATGTAAATGTAAATGTAAATGACTGGAGTCTCTGACAATTTTATGGGCTTTCCTCTGACACCGCCTATTATATAGGTCCTGGATGACAGGAAGCTTGGCCCCAGTGATGTACTGGGCCATACGAACTACCCTCTGTAGCGCCTTACCGTCAGATGCCAAGCAGTTGCCATACCAGGCGGTGATGCAACCGGTCAGGATGCTCTCGGTGGTGCAGCTGTTTAACTTTTTGTGGATCTGGGGACCCATGCCAAATCTTTTCAGTCTCCTGAGGGGGAAGAGGTTTTGTCGTGCCCTCTTCACGACTGTCTTGGTGTGTTTGGACCATGATAGTTTGTTGGTGATGTGGACACCAAGGAACATGAAACTCTCGACCCGCTCCACTACAGCACCGTTGATGTTAATGGAGGTCTGTTCGGCCTGCCTTTTCCTGTAGTCCACGATCAGCTCCTTTGTCTTGCTCACATTGAGGGAGAGGTTGTTATCCTGGCACCACACTGCCAGTTCTCTGACCTCCTCCCTATTGGCTGTCTTATCATCGTCTGTGATCAGGCCTACCACTTTTATGTCGTCAGTAAACTGAATGATAGTGTTGGAGTCGTGTGTGGCCACACAGTTGTGGGTGAACAGGGAGTACAGGAGGGGACTAAGCACACACCCCTGAGGGGCCCCAGTGTTAAGGATCAGTGTGGCAGACGTGTTGTTGCCTACTCTTAGCACCTGGGGGTGGCCTGTCAGGAAGTCTAGAATCCAGTTGCAGAGGGAGGTGTTTAGTCCCAGGGTCCTTAGCTTACTGATGAGCTTCGTGGGCACTATGGTGTTGAACACTGAGCTGTAGTCAATGAACAGCATTCTCACATAGGTGTTCCTTTTGTCCAGGTGGGAAAGGGCAGTGTGGAGTGCGGTTGAGATTGCGTCATCTGTGGATCTGTTGGTGCGAATTGGAGTCGATCTAGGGTATCCGGGAGGATGCTTTTGATGTGAGCCATAACCAGCCTTTCAAAGCGCTTCATGGCTATCGTGTGCTATGGGGGCGGTAATCATTTGGGCAGGTTACTTTCTCTTCCGTAGGCACAGGGACTATGTAATACCTACATGTTTCAAGCAGACCACCAGTCTCAGTCAGGGAGAGGTTGGAAATGTCAGTGAAGACACTTGCCAGTTGGTCCGCGCATGCTTTGAGTAAACGTCCTGGTAATCTGTCTGTCCCCGCGGGTCAATGTTGACCTGTTTAAAGGTCTTGCCCACATCGGCTACTGAGAGCATTATCACACAGTCATCTATAACAGCTGGTGCTCTCGTGCATCCTTCAGTGTTGCTTGCCTTGAAGTGAGCATAAAAGGCATTTAGCTCGTCTGGTAGGCTTGTATAACTGGGAAGCTCGCGGCTGGGTTTCCCTTTGTAGTGCCTAATAGTTTTCAAGCCATGCCACATCCGACGAGCGTCAGAGCCGGTATAGTAGGATTTGATTTTAGTCCTGTATTGACGCTTTCCCTGCTTGATGGTTCGTTCACTGTTCAGTGTTGTCATTTAACTTCTGAGTAGTTCCACTTTAGTGAAATAGTAATTTAAAGTATTGGCAATATCAGGGGCTTCTCTTCTTTACCATTAAGTCGTGTTACCTCGGCGTGCCTTTCAGCTTCATCTGAGAAGGCCACTGTTCACTGTCTTGTGCTTATGAAAGTCTACTAATATCCTATTCCGTCGCTGTTTACGGTGCTGCAATACTTTATCGCCGCTATAAGCTCATTTACATTAGCACCACCGTTGAATACTTTACTCTTGTGAAAAATGAATCACACCAGCAGACACTGCAAATCAAATCAAACTTTATTTATACAGCACGTTTCAGACACAGATGCAACGCAATGTCACTTTACAGGAAAATGAATGAACACAATATAATGATGACAGCCATGATGGGAGTTCAAAGAGTAAAGCAGAGAACAAGTGCGGTAAAACCCCAAATAAATGTCTATATATATATATACTATAGGACTAGTAGATGGGACTATTTGAGCATATATATATATATATATATATATATACAGTGGGGAGAACAAGTATTTGATACACTGCCGATTTTGCAGGTTTTCCTACTTACAAAGCATGTAGAGGTCTGTAATTTTTACCGTAGGTACACTTCAACTGTGAGAAACGGAATCTAAAACAAACATCCAGAAAATGACATTGTATGATCTTTAAGTAATTAATTTGCATTTTATTGCATGACATAAATATTTGATGAACTACAGTTTAACTTGAAACATGTTACATTTTAACAAAATCCATCAGGTCGAAGCAATTGTCCGTAGAGCTCCGAGACAGGATTGTGTCGAGGCACAGATCTGGGGAAGGTTACCAAAAAAAATTCTGCAGCATTGAAGGAAGCAAGAACACGGTGGCCTCTTTCATTCTTAAATGGAAGAAGTTTGGAACCACCAAGACTCTTCCTAGAGCTGGCCGCCCGGCCAAACTGAGCAATCGGGGGAGAAGGGCCTTGGTCACGGAGGTGACAAAGAACCCAATGGTCACTCTGACAGAACTCCAGATATAGAACCTTCCAGAAGATCAACCATCTCTGCAGCACCACCAATCATGCCTTTATGTTAGAGTGGCCAGACCGAAGACACTCCTCAGTAAAATGCACATGACAGCCCGCTTGCAGTTTGCTAAAAGTCACCTAAAGGAATCTGAGACCATGAGAAACAAAAATCTCTGGTCTGATGAAACCAAGATTGAAATCTTTGGCCTGAATGCCAAGCGTCATGCCGGGAGGAAACCTGGCACCATCCCTACCGTGAAGCATGGTGGTGGCAGCATCATGTTCTGGGGATGTTTTTCACCAACAGGGACTGGGAAACTAGTCAGGATCGAAGGAAAGATTAATGGAGCAAAGTACAGAGAGATCCTTGATGAAAGCCTGCTTCAGAGCGCCAGGACCTCAGACTGTGGCGAAGGTTCACCTTCCAACAGGACAACGACCCTAAACACACAGCCGAGACAACGCAGGAGTGGCTTCGCGACAAGACTCTGAATGTCCTTGAGTGGCCCAGCCAGAGCCCGGACTTGAACCCGATCTAACATCTCTGGAGAGACCTGAAAATAGCTGTGCAGCGACACTCCCCATCCAACCTGACAGAGCTTGAGAGGATTTGCAGAGAAGAATGAGAGAAACTCCCCAAATACAGGTGTGCCAAGCTTGTAGCGTCATACCCAAGAAGACTTCTGGCTGTAATCACTGCCAAAGATGCTTCAACAAAGTACTGAGTAAAGGGTCTGAATACTTACCTAAAAGTGATAAATTAGCAAAAATGTATAAAAACCTGTATTTGCGTTGTCATTATGGGGTATTGTTATTGTGTGTAGATTGATGAATTAAAAACAAAACGTTTTTTTAAATAAGGATGTAATGTAACAAAATGTGGAAAAAGTCAAGGGGTTCTGAATGCTTTCCAAACGCACTTTGACCTCTGTTAGCAGATGATTGAATATGGCTTCTAATTGGTTGTCTCATGTGCTCGTCTTTATTTTCTGAAAGGTGACGAGGTGGAAGAGGATCTGACGATAGTTAACTCAAAGCTGAACGAAGACAAGGCCTCAAATGGATTTAAAAAATGTTTTTTGTAATGAATGAATTTATTAAATAAAAACAATTGCAAATAAGTTTGGAGAAGTTTATTTATTGTGTGATGAACATGTGGGAATTGAGTATGATACAGCGGTAATGTGTAGGCGTCGTGTAGTAATTCAATAGTAAAACATGAGGGAATTGAGTAGGTTTTATGTAGCAGACACCCAAACGCTCAGTAGTTGCTCATTAGTCATTAAGGAAGAATGATGCAGGGATTTAAATAGGAAATATAGAGCGCTGACCATTAGTGATACTAATGGTACTAGTGATACTAATACTAATGGTACTAGTGATACTAATACTAATGATACTAATACTAATGATACTAATGGTACTAGTGATACTAATACTAATGATACTAGTGATACTAATACTAATGACTACTAGTGATACTAATACTAATGATACTAGTGATACTAATACTAATGATACTAATGGTGCTAGTGATACTAATACTAATGATACTAATGGTACTAGTGATACTAATACTAATGATACTAATGGTACTAGTGATACTAATACTAGTGATACTAATGGTACTAGTGATAATGATACTAATGGTACTAGTGATACTAATACTAGTGATACTAATAGTACTAGTGATACTAATACTAATGATACTAATGGTACTAGTGATACTAATACTAGTGATACTAATGGTACTAGTGATACTAATACTAGTGATACTAATGGTCACCATTAGTGATACGCCCCAATGCATCACTCATTACCACTTTAAATGACTAACGTTACATAAAACGTTACATTACATACATAAAACACCACTGGTTTCCTACATATCTCAATAGCAAATCACTAGTAAAAACCTTGTTAGTTTGCTGTTGATCTTGTGTAGTAATGATGTGTAGTAATTCAGTAGTAAAAACCTTGTTAGTTTGCTGTTGATCTTGTGTAGTAATTGTGTAGTAATTCAGTAGTATAAACCTTGTTAGTTTGCTGTTGATCTTGTGTAGTAATCCACTAGTATAAACCTTGTTAGTTTGCTGTTGATCTTGTGTAGTAATCCACTAGTATAAACCTTGTTAGTTTGCTGTTGATCTTGTGTAGTAATTCAGTAGTACTTTTTCCACGAGGGGCTCTAATCTCTGACTCCGTGACCCCAGGTCCTGCAGGGATTGGCTGATGCAGATCGTGCCGGTGATGCGCGTGGACTTCACCTCCGTGTTGCCACGGTTCCTGTCTCTTTATGTGATGTCATTCCTGACCCCTCGTGACCTCTGCTCTGCCGCACAGGTCAGCTGGCATTGGAGGGTCCTGGCTGAACAGGTGAGGGGTGAGAGGTTAGAGGTTAGGGCTCGTTATCTTTCTCCATCGCTCCCTCTCTCTCTCTTCCTCTTTCTCCCTTTAGTACTGTGTGTGTGAGGTTAACCCCCTCCCCCACACACACACACACACACACCTCCTCTCTCTCCGTAGGACTGTCTCTGGTCGGTGAGGTGTGTGCGCCGGGGCTGGTTCCTGCCCTATAATCCAGGGGACAGAGAGTATGGTGGCTGGAAGAGCCACTATGTGTCCTGTGTGTCCACTCTGGACTGGCTGACACCCAGAGAGGCAGCACAAACGTACGGCACCCTCAACATGCCCTGCTCAGGAGAGCGGGAGGAGGAGGAGGAGAGACGCAGGGAGAGGAGGATCAGACACACCATCAGGGAGAGAGTGGAGGAGCAGAAGAGTGAGTGAGAAGAGGAGAGGAGAGTGGAGGAGAGGAGGGTAGAGAGTGGAGGAGAGGATGAGAGTGGAGGATGAGAGTTGAGGAGAGGAGAGAGTGGAGGAGAGGAGGAGATTGGAGGAGAGAGAGGAGGAGCAGAAGAGTGACTGGGAGGACAAGAGGAGGAGAGGATGAGAGTGGTGGAGAGGGGTAGAGGAGGAGAGGATGAGAGTGGTGGAGAAGGGTAGAGGAGGAGAGGAGCAGAAGAGTGACAGAGGACAAGAGGAGGAGAGAGGAGGAGAGGAGCAGAAGGGAGAGGAGAGGATCAGCTTTGTGGTGCTGTATGACCCAGCTGGTAGAGCATGAGGCCAGGATAGTGGCTTTGGATAGAAGCATCTCTATTACTTTGTTGGATTACATACAGAGTTGGGGTCAGAGGTGGCAGCCAGGGTGGATGATGGATTAGATACAGAGTTGGGGTCAGAGGTGGCAGCCAGGGTGGATGATGGATTACATACAGAGTTGGGATCAGAGGTGGCAGCCAGGGTGGATGATATCTCCTTTCTCTGTGTTCTCCCCAGGAGCTTCGCTGAAGTCCAGACCAGCCTGGAGGAGCAACAGCAACAGACCAGGGGGAATAGTGGTCAGCCGTCCCCAGGGAGAGAGGCTGGTGCCTGGGAGAACGAGGAGCTTTCAGGCCTCTCCCTCCTGGTTGTCAGACAGAACGGGACGTTTCTGTTTAACCCCTGACGTCAGCCTTAACTTGACCCCCACTCTGACCCTGGAGAAGACCCAGCTCTCCAGCCATGTGAGGTCCCAGGCCATGAGGTGAGAGGCCGTGCCCAATCATAGATATAGACCTCACCTGTTTGGTTCATGGGACAGTGTGTGTGTGTGTGTGTGTGTGTGTGTGTGTGTGTGTGTGTGTGTGTGTGTGTGTGTGTGTGTGTGTGTGTGTTTGGTTCATGAACAGTGTGTATAACCTGTATTTGATACTGTATGGTTTCAGGGCCAGTGTATATAATGTGTGTGTCTGATACTGTATATTTCAGGGCCAGTGTATATAACGTGTGTTTGATACTGTATGGTTTCAGGGCCAGTGTATATAATGTGTGTGTCTGATACTGTATATTTCAGGGCCAGTGTATATAACGTGTGTTTGATACTGTATGGTTTCAGGGCCAGTGTATATAATGTGTGTGTCTGATACTGTATATTTCAGGGCCAGTGTATATAACGTGTGTTTGATACTGTATGGTTTCAGGGACAGTGTATATAATGTGTGTTTGATACTGTATATTTCAGGGCCAGTGTATATAACGTGTGTTTGATACTGTATATTTCAGGGCCAGTGTATATAACGTGTGTTTGATACTGTATATTTCAGGGCCAGTGTATATAACGTGTGTCTGATACTGTATATTTCAGGGCCAGTGTATATAACGTGTGTCTGATACTGTATATTTCAGGGCCAGTGTATATAACGTGTGTTTGATACTGTATATTTCAGGGCCAGTGTATATAACGTGTGTTTGATACTGTATATTTCAGGGCCAGTGTATATAACGTGTGTCTGATACTGTATATTTCAGGGCCAGTGTATATAACGTGTGTTTGATACTGTATGGTTTCAGGGCCAGTGTATATAATGTGTGTGTCTGATACTGTATATTTCAGGGCCAGTGTATATAACGTGTGTCTGATACTGTATATTTCAGGGCCAGTGTATATAACGTGTGTCTGATACTGTATATTTCAGGGCCAGTGTATATAACGTGTGTTTGATACTGTATGGTTTCAGGGCCAGTGTATATAACGTGTGTCTGATACTGTATATTTCAGGGCCAGTGTATATAACGTGTGTCTGATACTGTATATTTCAGGGCCAGTGTATATAACGTGTGTTTGATACTGTATGGTTTCAGGGCCAGTGTATATAATGTGTGTGTCTGATACTGTATATTTCAGGGCCAGTGTATATAACGTGTGTTTGATACTGTATGGTTTCAGGGCCAGTGTATATAATGTGTGTGTCTGATACTGTATATTTCAGGGCCATTGTATATAACGTGTGTTTGATACTGTATGGTTTCAGGGACAGTGTATATAATGTGTGTTTGATACTGTATATTTCAGGGCCAGTGTATATAACGTGTGTTTGATACTGTATATAACGTGTGTTTGATACTGTATATTTCAGGGCCAGTGTATATAACGTGTGTCTGATACTGTATATTTCAGGGCCAGTGTATATAACGTGTGTTTGATACTGTATATTTCAGGGCCAGTGTATATAACGTGTGTTTGATACTGTATGGTTTCAGGGCCAGTGTATATAATGTGTGTTTGATACTGTATATTTCAGGGCCAGTGTATATAACGTGTGTTTGATACTGTATATTTCAGGGCCAGTGTATATAACGTGTGTTTGATACTGTATATTTCAGGGCCAGTGTATATAACGTGTGTTTGATACTGTATATTTCAGGGCCAGTGTATATAACGTGTGTCTGATACTGTATATTTCAGGGCCAGTGTATATAACGTGTGTTTGATACTGTATATTTCAGGGCCAGTGTATATAACGTGTGTTTGATACTGTATGGTTTCAGGGCCAGTGTATATAATGTGTGTTTGATACTGTATATTTCAGGGCCAGTGTATATAACGTGTGTTTGATACTGTATATTTCAGGGCCAGTGTATATAACGTGTGTTTGATACTGTATATTTCAGGGCCAGTGTATATAACGTGTGTTTGATACTGTATGGTTTCAGGGCCAGTGTATATAACGTGTGTTTGATACTGTATATTTCAGGGCCAGTGTATATAACGTGTGTTTGATACTGTATATTTCAGGGCCAGTGTATATAACGTGTGTTTGATACTGTATATTTCAGGGCCAGTGTATATAACGTGTGTTTGATACTGTATATTTCAGGGCCAGTGTATATAACGTGTGTTTGATACTGTATGGTTTCAGGGACAGTGTATATAATGTGTGTTTGATACTCTATATTTCAGGGCCAGTGTATATAACGTGTGTTTGATACTGTATATTTCAGGGCCAGTGTATATAACGTGTGTTTGATACTGTATATTTCAGGGCCAGTGTATATAACGTGTGTCTGATACTGTATATTTCAGGGCCAGTGTATATAACGTGTGTCTGATACTGTATATTTCAGGGCCAGTGTATATAACGTGTGTTTGATACTGTATATTTCAGGGCCAGTGTATATAACGTGTGTTTGATACTGTATGGTTTCAGGGCCAGTGTATATAATGTGTGTTTGATACTGTATATTTCAGGGCCAGTGTATATAACGTGTGTTTGATACTGTATATTTCAGGGCCAGTGTATATAACGTGTGTTTGATACTGTATATTTCAGGGCCAGTGTATATAACGTGTGTTTGATACTGTATATTTCAGGGCCAGTGTATATAACGTGTGTCTGATACTGTATATTTCAGGGCCAGTGTATATAACGTGTGTTTGATACTGTATATTTCAGGGCCAGTGTATATAACGTGTGTTTGATACTGTATGGTTTCAGGGCCAGTGTATATAATGTGTGTTTGATACTGTATATTTCAGGGCCAGTGTATATAACGTGTGTTTGATACTGTATATTTCAGGGCCAGTGTATATAACGTGTGTTTGATACTGTATATTTCAGGGCCAGTGTATATAACGTGTGTTTGATACTGTATGGTTTCAGGGCCAGTGTATATAATGTGTGTTTGATACTGTATATTTCAGGGCCAGTGTATATAACGTGTGTTTGATACTGTATATTTCAGGGCCAGTGTATATAACGTGTGTTTGATACTGTATATTTCAGGGCCAGTGTATATAACGTGTGTTTGATACTGTATATTTCAGGGCCAGTGTATATAACGTGTGTCTGATACTGTATATTTCAGGGCCAGTGTATATAACGTGTGTTTGATACTGTATATTTCAGGGCCAGTGTATATAACGTGTGTTTGATACTGTATGGTTTCAGGGCCAGTGTATATAATGTGTGTTTGATACTGTATATTTCAGGGCCAGTGTATATAACGTGTGTTTGATACTGTATATTTCAGGGCCAGTGTATATAACGTGTGTTTGATACTGTATATTTCAGGGCCAGTGTATATAACGTGTGTTTGATACTGTATGGTTTCAGGGCCAGTGTATATAACGTGTGTTTGATACTGTATATTTCAGGGCCAGTGTATATAACGTGTGTTTGATACTGTATGGTTTCAGGGCCAGTGTATATAATGTGTGTTTGATACTGTATATTTCAGGGCCAGTGTATATAACGTGTGTTTGATACTGTATATTTCAGGGCCAGTGTATATAACGTGTGTTTGATACTGTATATTTCAGGGCCAGTGTATATAACGTGTGTTTGATACTGTATGGTTTCAGGGCCAGTGTATATAACGTGTGTTTGATACTGTATGGTTTCAGGGCCAGTGTATATAACGTGTGTTTGATACTGTATATTTCAGGGCCAGTGTATATAACGTGTGTTTGATACTGTATATTTCAGGGCCAGTGTATATAACGTGTGTCTGATACTGTATATTTCAGGGCCAGTGTATATAACGTGTGTTTGATACTGTATATTTCAGGGCCAGTGTATATAACGTGTGTTTGATACTGTATGGTTTCAGGGCCAGTGTATATAATGTGTGTTTGATACTGTATATTTCAGGGCCAGTGTATATAACGTGTGTTTGATACTGTATATTTCAGGGCCAGTGTATATAACGTGTGTTTGATACTGTATATTTCAGGGCCAGTGTATATAACGTGTGTTTGATACTGTATGGTTTCAGGGCCAGTGTATATAACGTGTGTTTGATACTGTATATTTCAGGGCCAGTGTATATAACGTGTGTTTGATACTGTATATTTCAGGGCCAGTGTATATAACGTGTGTTTGATACTGTATATTTCAGGGCCAGTGTATATAACGTGTGTTTGATACTGTATATTTCAGGGCCAGTGTATATAACGTGTGTTTGATACTGTATGGTTTCAGGGACAGTGTATATAATGTGTGTTTGATACTCTATATTTCAGGGCCAGTGTATATAACGTGTGTTTGATACTGTATATTTCAGGGCCAGTGTATATAACGTGTGTTTGATACTGTATATTTCAGGGCCAGTGTATATAACGTGTGTCTGATACTGTATATTTCAGGGCCAGTGTATATAACGTGTGTCTGATACTGTATATTTCAGGGCCAGTGTATATAACGTGTGTTTGATACTGTATATTTCAGGGCCAGTGTATATAACGTGTGTTTGATACTGTATGGTTTCAGGGCCAGTGTATATAATGTGTGTTTGATACTGTATATTTCAGGGCCAGTGTATATAACGTGTGTTTGATACTGTATATTTCAGGGCCAGTGTATATAACGTGTGTTTGATACTGTATATTTCAGGGCCAGTGTATATAACGTGTGTTTGATACTGTATATTTCAGGGCCAGTGTATATAACGTGTGTCTGATACTGTATATTTCAGGGCCAGTGTATATAACGTGTGTTTGATACTGTATATTTCAGGGCCAGTGTATATAACGTGTGTTTGATACTGTATGGTTTCAGGGCCAGTGTATATAATGTGTGTTTGATACTGTATATTTCAGGGCCAGTGTATATAACGTGTGTTTGATACTGTATATTTCAGGGCCAGTGTATATAACGTGTGTTTGATACTGTATATTTCAGGGCCAGTGTATATAACGTGTGTTTGATACTGTATGGTTTCAGGGCCAGTGTATATAATGTGTGTTTGATACTGTATATTTCAGGGCCAGTGTATATAACGTGTGTTTGATACTGTATATTTCAGGGCCAGTGTATATAACGTGTGTTTGATACTGTATATTTCAGGGCCAGTGTATATAACGTGTGTTTGATACTGTATATTTCAGGGCCAGTGTATATAACGTGTGTCTGATACTGTATATTTCAGGGCCAGTGTATATAACGTGTGTTTGATACTGTATATTTCAGGGCCAGTGTATATAACGTGTGTTTGATACTGTATGGTTTCAGGGCCAGTGTATATAATGTGTGTTTGATACTGTATATTTCAGGGCCAGTGTATATAACGTGTGTTTGATACTGTATATTTCAGGGCCAGTGTATATAACGTGTGTTTGATACTGTATATTTCAGGGCCAGTGTATATAACGTGTGTTTGATACTGTATGGTTTCAGGGCCAGTGTATATAACGTGTGTTTGATACTGTATATTTCAGGGCCAGTGTATATAACGTGTGTTTGATACTGTATGGTTTCAGGGCCAGTGTATATAATGTGTGTTTGATACTGTATATTTCAGGGCCAGTGTATATAACGTGTGTTTGATACTGTATATTTCAGGGCCAGTGTATATAACGTGTGTTTGATACTGTATATTTCAGGGCCAGTGTATATAACGTGTGTTTGATACTGTATGGTTTCAGGGCCAGTGTATATAACGTGTGTTTGATACTGTATATTTCAGGGCCAGTGTATATAACGTGTGTTTGATACTGTATATTTCAGGGCCAGTGTATATAACGTGTGTTTGATACTGTATATTTCAGGGCCAGTGTATATAACGTGTGTTTGATACTGTATATTTCAGGGCCAGTGTATATAACGTGTGTTTGATACTGTATATTTCAGGGCCAGTGTATATAACGTGTGTTTGATACTGTATATTTCAGGGCCAGTGTATATAACGTGTGTTTGATACTGTATGGTTTCAGGGCCAGTGTATATAACGTGTGTTTGATACTGTATGGTTTCAGGGCCAGTGTATATAACGTGTGTTTGATACTGTATATTTCAGGGCCAGTGTATATAACGTGTGTTTGATACTGTATGGTTTCAGGGCCAGTGTATATAACGTGTGTTTGATACTGTATGGTTTCAGGGCCAGTGTATATAACGTGTGTTTGATACTGTATGGTTTCAGGGCCAGTGTATATAACGTGTGTTTGATACTGTATGGTTTCAGGGCCAGTGTATATAACGTGTGTTTGATACTGTATGGTTTCAGGGCCAGTGTATATAACGTGTGTTTGATACTGTATGGTTTCAGGGCCAGTGTATATAACGTGTGTTTGATACTGTATGGTTTCAGGGACAGTGTATATAACGTGTGTTTGATACTGTATGGTTTCAGGGCCAGTGTATATAACGTGTGTTTGATACTGTATGGTTTCAGGGCCAGTGTATATAACGTGTGTTTGATACTGTATGGTTTCAGGGACAGTGTATATAACGTGTGTTTGATACTGTATGGTTTCAGGGACAGTGTATATAACGTGTGTTTGATACTGTATGGTTTCAGGGCCAGTGTATATAACGTGTGTTTGATACTGTATGGTTTCAGGGACAGTGTATATAACGTGTGTTTGATACTGTATGGTTTCAGGGCCAGTGTATATAACGTGTGTTTGATACTGTATGGTTTCAGGGACAGTGTATATAACGTGTGTTTGATACTGTATGGTTTCAGGGACAGTATGAGCAGAGGAGGTTGGTCCACTTCCACCAGTAGCAGACCCAGAGCCTCTCCCTCTCTCTCACCATCACCACCTCTTCTGCTACTGCTGTCCAACAGGATACCTGCCTACGAGGTGAGACATTTGGAGCAGGGAGAGTACTGATATGGTCAACTATTAAGGTTATCAATTACAAGGTTCAGGTCAATTACATTTGAATTTCAGTCAATTCAGGAAGTAAACCAAACTCCAATTCCAAATGTTCCTCATTTAAAAAGCATTGACAAGAATTGGAATGACATCTCTCGTCTCCTAGTTGGTCCTGTGTGGTGTGAGAGTAGGAGTGGTGGTGGTTCTATACGACCACAGAGGGTCCCTCCAGGCTCTGTTATCCCAGGCAGAGAGGGCTCTGGGTGGGCAGCGAGCTCAGAGACTTGGGGTGCTGGCTCCTGGAGGTACGGAGGAGATCACTCTGCTTCAAGGTGAGGATGGAACACCGGGATCAGGGATCAAAGTTCACTGAAGGGCATAGTCACTGCTTGACCTTTGATCTCTCTTTGACCCCAGGCTGCAAGGTGACAGAGAGGAGTGTGCTGACCCCTGACTACAGGGAATTCTGGGAAAAGCTGTGTGGCTGGGTCGTTCCACCTGAGGAGGGAGGAGGGGTGGACATCTTCTGTCCCCTCGCAGCGTCTGGTGTGTAGATCGAGAGAATGGTTTATTTTCAAATTCAGAAATGGCGACATTACATGGTATCAATAGCAGCTAACACACAATACAAAATACATCCATCCACACAAAAAATTCTACAAATCAGTCACTCAAGCACAGAGAAAAACTACAAACCGACGGCACTAACACTCCCATTCTTCTCTCTCTGTCTCTCTGTGTCTCTCTCTCTCTCTGCATCTCTCTCTCCCTCCCACCTCTCTCTCTTTCTCTCTCAGCCAGAGGAGTGCTGCTGGTCCAGTCTCTGTCTACTCTGACAGAGCTAGAGGTCTCCGCTCCTACTGGGATGGCCACCGGATGCTTCCAGAACAGTGAGTCGGGGAGGAAGGGATGCTTCCAGAACAGTGAGTCGGGGAGGAAGGGATGCTTCCAGAACAGTGAGTCGGGGAGGAAGGGATGCTTCCAGAACAGTGAGTCGGGGAGGAAGGGATGCTTCCAGAACAGTGAGTCGGGGAGGAAGGGATGCTTCCAGAACAGTGAGTCGGGGAGGAAGGGATGCTTCCAGAACAGTGAGTCGGGGAGGAAGGGATGCTTCCAGAACAGTGAGTCGGGGAGGAAGGGATGCTTCCAGAACAGTGAGTCGGGGAGGAAGGGATGCTTCCAGAACAATGAGTCGGGGAGGAAGGGATGCTTCCAGAACAGTGAGTCAAGGAGGAAGGGATGCTTCCAGAACAGTGAGTCGGGGAGGAAGGGATGCTTCCAGAACAGTGAGTCAGGGAGGAAGGGATGCTTCCAGAACAGTGAGTCAGGGAGGAAGGGATGCTTCCAGAACAGTGAGTCAGGGAGGAAGGGATGCTTCCAGAACAGTGAGTCAGGAAGGGATGCTTCCAGAACAGTGAGCTGGGGAGGAAGGGATGCTTCCAGAACAGTGAGTCGGGGAGGAAGGGATGCTTCCAGAACAGTGAGTCGGGGAGGAAGGGATGCTTCCAGAACAGTGAGTCAGGGAGGAAGGGATGCTTCCAGAACAGTGAGTCAGGGAGGAAGGGATGCTTCCAGAACAGTGAGTCAGGGAGGAAGGGATGCTTCCAGAACAGTGAGTCGGGGAGGAAGGGATGCTTCCAGAACAGTGAGTCGGGGAGGAAGGGATGCTTCCAGAACAGTGAGTCGGGGAGGAAGGGATGCTTCCAGAACAGTGAGTCGGGGAGGAAGGGATGCTTCCAGAACAGTGAGTCGGGGAGGAAGGGATGCTTCCAGAACAGTGAGTCGGGGAGGAAGGGATGCTTCCAGAACAGTGAGTCGGGGAGGAAGGGATGCTTCCAGAACAGGGAGGAAGGGATGCTTCCAGAACAGGGAGGAAGGGATGCTTCCAGAACAGTGAGTCAGGGAGGAAGGGATGCTTCCAGAACAGTGAGTCAGGGAGGAAGGGATGCTTCCAGAACAGTGAGTCGGGGAGGAAGGGATGCTTCCAGAACAGTGAGTCGGGGAGGAAGGGATGCTTCCAGAACAGTGAGTCGGGGAGGAAGGGATGCTTCCAGAACAGTGAGTCGGGGAGGAAGGGATGCTTCCAGAACAGTGAGTCGGGGAGGAAGGGATGCTTCCAGAACAGTGAGTCGGGGAGGAAGGGATGCTTCCAGAACAGTGAGTCGGGGAGGAAGGGATGCTTCCAGAACAGTGAGTCGGGGAGGAAGGGATGCTTCCAGAACAGTGAGTCGGGGAGGAAGGGATGCTTCCAGAACAGTGAGTCGGGGAGGAAGGGATGCTTCCAGAACAGTGAGTCGGGGAGGAAGGGATGCTTCCAGAACAGGGAGGAAGGGATGCTTCCAGAACAGGGAGGAAGGGATGCTTCCAGAACAGTGAGTCAGGGAGGAAGGGATGCTTCCAGAACAGTGAGTCAGGGAGGAAGGGATGCTTCCAGAACAGTGAGTCGGGGAGGAAGGGATGCTTCCAGAACAGTGAGTCAGGGAGGAAGGGATGCTTCCAGAACAGTGAGCCAGGGAGGAAGGGATGCTTCCAGAACAGTGAGTCAGGGAGGAAGGGATGCTTCCAGAACAGTGAGT
The DNA here is from genome assembly GCF_045679555.1 of Salvelinus alpinus. Taxonomy (NCBI): domain Eukaryota; kingdom Metazoa; phylum Chordata; class Actinopteri; order Salmoniformes; family Salmonidae; genus Salvelinus; species Salvelinus alpinus. Next base: position 4,215,361 of record NC_092119.1, read on the forward strand.
CAGGGAGGAAGGGATGCTTCCAGAACTGTGAGTCGGGGAGGACGGGATGCTTCCAGAACAGTGAGCCGGGGAGGAAGGGATGCTTCCAGAACAGTGAGCCGGGGAGGAAGGGATGCTTCCAGAACAGTGAGTCGGGGAGGAAAGGATGCTTCCAGAACAGTGAGTCGGGGAGGAAGGGATGCTTCCAGAACAGTGAGTCGGGGAGGAAGGGATGCTTCCAGAACAGTGAGTCGGGGAGGAAGGGATGCTTCCAGAACAGTGAGTCGGGGAGGAAGGGATGCTTCCAGAACAGTGAGTCGGGGAGGAAGGGATGCTTCCAGAACAGTGAGTCGGGGAGGAAGGGATGCTTCCAGAACAGTGAGTCGGGGAGGGAGGGATGCTTCCAGAACAGTGAGTCGGGGAGGAAGGGATGCTTCCAGAACAGTGAGTCGGGGAGGGAGGGATGCTTCCAGAACAGTGAGTCGGGGAGGAAGGGATGCTTCCAGAACAGTGAGTCGGGGAGGAAGGGATGCTTCCAGAACAGTGAGTCGGGGAGGAAGGGATGCTTCCAGAACAGTGAGTCGGGGAGGAAGGGATGCTTCCAGAACAGTGAGTCGGGGAGGAAGGGATGCTTCCAGAACAGTGAGTCGGGGAGGAAGGGATGCTTCCAGAACAGTGAGTCGGGGAGGAAGGGATGCTTCCAGAACAGTGAGTCGGGGAGGAAGGGATGCTTCCAGAACAGTGAGTCGGGGAGGAAGGGATGCTTCCAGAACAGTGAGTCGGGGAGGAAGGGATGCTTCCAGAACAGTGAGTCGGGGAGGAAGGGATGCTTCCAGAACAGTGAGTCGGGGAGGAAGGGATGCTTCCAGAACAGTGAGTCAGGGAGGAAGCCCTGACCCTAACCCCGACCATAGCAAGTTATTGTATATCAAGTTTGAACATCTATTGACTATGTTTAATAGAGGCCAATCCAAATGAAGGCTCTCTTTCTCTCTCCTCCTCCCTCCAGTCCTGAGTGAGTGGTCGTGTAGCAGTGGTGACAGGGCCAGGACCGGGGTTAGCGGTGTGTGTGCGTCCCCCGCCCAGCGCTACGTGTGTGAGGGTGTGTTACAGGGATGGAGCTGGCAGACCCAGTGGCTGGAGGAGGCTCTAGGAGCCCTGAGGGACCATCTGGGGCCACAACTACCACGACTGAGTCTGGACACCAGGGGACGAGTACTGGGTACGAAACACACACACCCACCTACACACACACACACCCGAGGTCAGTTTCTGTGGGACTCTGGTCCTAGAGCAGCAGAGTGTGTATTGACTGTATACACTGACTGCACAAAACATTAGGAACACCTTCCTGATATTGAGTTGCACCCCCTTTTGCCCTCAGAACAGCCTCAATTAGTCAGGGCATGGACTCTACAAGGTGTTAACACCATTCCACAGGGATGCTGGCCCATGTCGACTCCAATGCTTCTCACAGTTGTGTCAAGTTGGCTGGATGTCCTTTGGGTGGTGGACAATTCTTGATAGACACAGGAAACTGTTGAGCGTGAAGAACCCAGCAGCGTTGCAGTTCTTGACACAAACTGATGCGCCTGTCACCTACTACCATACACCGTTCAAAGGCACTTCAATATTTTATCTTCCCCATTTACCCTCTGAAAGGCACACATACACAATCCATGTCTCAATTGTCTCATGGCTTAAAAATCCTTCTTTAACTTCTTGCGGATTAGTGGGACTCCAAAAGGTCCCAGTTACATTACGAATGGACCTTTTGTTCGATAATGTCCTTCTTTATATTCATAAAAACTCAGTTTAGCTGGCGCGCTTCAGTCAATAATCCACTCGGTTTCCCTCCTTCAAAATGCATACAAAATGAATCACAAACGTTACCAATAAACTTATCCAAACAAGTCAATCAACGTTTATAATCAAACCTTAGGTACCCTAATACGCAAATAAACGATAACATTTAAGACGGAGAATCGTTATTGTCTTTACCGGAGGAAAATACCAGAGAAGGCGCTCTCTTCCACGCGCTTGGAAACACTACAGACAAAATGGGAGCCACCTAGAAAAACTAACATTTCTGGCGCATTTTTCCAAAAACCAGCCTGAAACTCTTTATAAATACTGTTGACATCTAGTGGAAGCCCTAGGAACTGCAATCGGGCACGATTTCGCCCTATTATAAAAGTGCCAGCCATTGAAATCAGTGGTAGGATGACATTTGTTTTTTTTGGGGGGGGGAGTTGTCCTCGGGGTTTCGCCTGCCATTTCACTTCTGTTATACTCACAGACATTATTTTAACAGTTTTAGAATCTTCAGAGTGTTTTCTATCCAAATCTACCAATTATATGCATATCCTAGCTTCTGGGCCTGAGTAGCAGGCAGTTTACTTTGGGTACGCTTTTCTTCCCGGATGTCAAAATACCGCCCCCTATCCCAAATAAGTGAACCTGTCTCCTCCCCTTCATCTACGCTGATTTGATTTAACAGGTGACATCAATAAGGGATCATATCTTTCACCTGGATTCACCTGGTCAGTCTATGATCAGTCTTATGTCATGGAAAGTCATGGAAAAGAGCAGGTGTTTGTAATGTTCTGTCAACTCAGTGTGCGCGTGTGATCTGTTCCTAGGTCAGTTTCTCTGTGTGATCTGTTCCTAGGTCAGTTTCTCTGTGTGATCTGTTCCTAGGTCAGTTTCTCTGTGTGATCTGTTCCTAGGTCAGTTTCTCTGTGTGATCTGTTCCTAGGTCAGTTTCTCCGTGTGATCTGTTTCTAGGTCAGTTTCTCTGTGTGATCTGTTCCTAGGTCAGTTTCTCTGTGTGATCTGTTCCTAGGTCAGTTTCTCTGTGTGTGATCTGTTCCTAGGTCAGTTTCTCTGTGTGATCTGTTCCTAGGTCAGTTTCTCTGTGTGATCTGTTCCTAGGTCAGTTTCTCTGTGTGTGATCTGTTCCTAGGTCAGTTTCTCTGTGTGTGATCTGTTCCTAGGTCAGTTTCTCTGTGTGTGATCTGTTTCTAGGTCAGTTTCTCTCTGTGTGATCTGTTCCTAGGTCAGTTTCTCTGTGTGTGATCTGTTCCTAGGTCAGTTTCTCTGTGTGTGATCTGTTCCTAGGTCAGTTTCTATGTCTGATCTGTTCCTAGGTCAGTTTCTATGTCTGATCTGTTTCTAGGTCAGTTTCTCTGTGTGATCTGTTCCTAGGTCAGTTTCTCTGTGTGATCTGTTTCTAGGTCAATTTCTCCCTGTGTGATCTGTTCCTAGGTCAGTTTCTCTGTGTGATCTGTTTCTAGGTCAATTTCTCCCTGTGTGATCTGTTCCTAGGTCAGTTTCTCTGTGTGATCTGTTTCTAGGTCAGT